>NC_065443.1:230123344-230425581 GCF_917563875.1 Diabrotica virgifera virgifera | reverse complement strand
TTTGCTCTGGACAATAAGGTTATTGGAATGGAGACCAACGGAAGATAAGAGAAGCGTCAGTCTACAACCTAAATAATAGACTGATGATTAGAGAAGGGAAATAAAAACTGGATGAGAGCGGCTCAGGATAGACGGGGTTGGAAATACAAGGAAGAGGGTTCAGCAGTTGACGTTTAAGGCTGAATGATAACTCATGCCAACAAAAAAAAATATTTACAAAACTTTTCTTACTAATTTATGTGAATCCTATGTATTTTTTGGCGCTAAAAAAGAATCTGAAATTAGATTTTATATATCACCCATAGTTTTCCCACAATATGACACTGGTTTAATATATTTTATCTAATTCATATCTTGCAATAGTATAGGTTTGTACAACCATTTCAAAAGTCAATGCTTTTGTATTTTCTTCCTCTTTTTTATGTAAAACTTCTGAAATAGCGTTTTGTACTATGAGAGGCACTCTGTTGTTTCCGATTAAATAACCAACAGTAATCACCCATCATCTTGATGTTCCAACGTCCCTGGTATCGTTTCTCCATCACCTTGGTATCCTAGTGGAATCGTTAGCCTTGTTCTTCACTGGTATTACCCAGATTTTCAGGGAAAAAGTCAAGATGGTTATGCAAAAAGTTGATTTTTAGGCTCATTTTACACCCCAATTCTTAAATCTTATCTATTAAATTAGCTACTAAAAGCTCGTAGTTAGGGTCTTTTACGTTGCCTAAAAACTTGGTTACAACTTTTTTGAATGCAATACAAGCTTCTTTTTCCTTAGTAGTCATCTTGGTTTCATAGGTAATTATGCAATTTTAAATGCTAAATTGTGAAAGAAGGGTGGGTGATACAGCATTTTTAATACGATTTTCGGACTCTAAAATACATAAGATAAAGGTAATCTTATCAAAAAAGTTTTTTCATCGTTGGCCTGTGTAATATATCTATTATTTGTGATGCTAGTTATTTTTTTTAATACGACATTTCTGGCTGATACTGACCTGCTACCGATTTCATTCGTTTCATAACTAAGATCTCAGGATTATCATTTCAAAGGATTAATTACTTTTTGGTAATTGAACTACGAACTCCTTTATGGCAACTTAATTTTTTTGAACTAATTACAGGTGGCTCGGTTGATTTACGTTATTTGTTTCGATGCGATTTATTTTGTGGGAATTTTAATGAATTGAAATCTGGATAATCTGGATTTATTAATTGCCTGAAAGTTAATTATGCAAGAGAATGTATAGTCCATTCACTCACGGTTTTTGTTCCAAATTTTAAAGAACGTCTTGAAATTTGGCTACACGTCATGTCAAACAAGAAGTGAGAAGTGATATTGTGTAGATGTGTGTTTCTGTCCACCTAAGGTGAGGGTGAAAAACCATACGTTCAAAATAAGTCCGGAAGTGGATAAAGTGACCAATTCTAAGAAAATCTACGAGGAAAATAAAATTCTTGTAGCTGGCTCTATACAATAAATCACAAAAAATACTGGATCCTTTGTAAAAGGTATATTTAGGAGACCTCAATAAGGGTTACATCACATAAACACAACGTTTTCGGATTAACAAATAGTCCATCATCAGTGTTTAAAAGACCTAAAATGATATAATCTAATTAATGAAAGAAAATGTTGTAAAAGTTGACTAAGGTTAAGAATTGACAGAGGTCATACTTACAATAGCATACATGCGTGAGCCACCAAAAAGTTATGGGTAAAAATCCTTTAAATGTTACAAGATCTTGGATGATACTACATATTATAAATAAAATTAATGGATGTTGCCAATATTCCTGGATATTACCCAGGGCAACACAGGACTCTAACCCACGTGGATGTAAAGGTTCATCCCTTTCAGGTTTAAAATATACTGGGCACAGAAAATTACAAATAGCGAATTATGGGAAACACAAGGCAAGAATCCGTTCTGGAATCTATAATGAGAAGGAAATGGAAATTGATTGGTCACACGCTTAGGAAAGATTCAGAAAATGTCACGAAACAAGGACTTGAGTACGAGCCATTGGGTAAACGAAAAAAGGGAAGGCCCGGCAATACTTGGAAGAGGAGTGTAAGGAAAGAATACGAACCAGCAGGACTAAGCTGGGGAGAAGTAATAAATAAAACTAAACATAGAAGGAAATGGAAGATATTAACAAACAAAATAATAAATAAAAGACCTTACTAAATGATTACACAGCAAATAGCGACGTAAGGAGTGCGTTTACCTAGCCAATCAACCACTATCAGCTGTAACGGCGAAGAAACGCGTAAAGCGCCCTTTGCTCCACTTAAGAGATATTTGCTCCACACTTTTCATAGAGAGAGAGATGGATATTCATAGTTTGCATACAGGCGTGCTTACTGACTCGTTCAAGCCCTTTCAATTACAACCCTTTCAGGAAAAAGCACTATAAACCGATAATATTTACAGGTCGTATAAACATTACATAAGTAAAGTAAATTTTAAAGAAATTAATGGAAATTAATCTCTTCAATGGAATGGTAATTAGGGGTGATTTTCAGGATTTTTATTTTACCAGAAAAAAGAAGGAAGAACCTTATTTTGAGCGTAACTTGTTTAGTTTTGGTGCTAGAAACTTTTATAAACAACAAAAATAAATCTTTCTTAAACACTTTAAAAAAGTTTTAATTCGGTTTCCGTGAAAAGTTCTTTATTTTTTGGTTATTATACGTTGAAATATTCGATTTGTAATTTGACGAGTAAGAGCTTAGACTTCATGTGCCACAACTCTGCTTCTGCCGGGTCGACTTCATGCATACGCATACACCATCGTTTTCGTTTTAATATAGGCTACATTTTTGCTGTGAATATTTTTTTTAAAAATACTTACTTTTTGAGTAATTTGCGAAAAACCGTCTACAAACGTGGGTTTTTTTGTTGAACTAATTAGAGGTGAACGCGTTTGATCTAGTTATTTGTTTCGCTGCCATTCAGTTTGTGGCAATTTTAATAAATTGAAATCTGGATAATCTGGATTTATTAATCAACTGAAAGTTAATTATGCAAGAGAGTATATTTATGTGGATTGTTGAATTTGGAAGGATTTGAACATTTTGGCAAAATTGTTTTTGTATTTGAGTGGAGTAGGTAAATGGAATAAATTACCAATTAATAAAATCCTCGAGCACGTCGACTGAAATTGGTATTTTTGGTTGCGCATGTTTTGTAATAAAAACTTTTTTATACAGTGTGTGTCATGTAACGGTGGGCAATACCAACTATCTTATATCAAACAAAATATTATATTATTCAATTTTTGGATTTTTAGATGAATATTCTAGATAGTTTGTTCTCTAGCTATCTTTAGCTCTTTCGGAAATATTAAGTGTTTTCAGATTTATTGCAAAATTTGTTAGAACATACTCAATTATATTTCACGTGTAGGAGGTGATAATGAGAAAGTGAGCAACAACCTCTTTGCCTTTTCCCTATGCGGGGTCGGCTTCCCTAATTGCATTTCTGCACACAATTCTATCTTGGGTCATATTAATGTTAATCATCTTTACCAACATGCCTTATCGTCTCCCCCCAGGTCTTCTTTGGTCTTCCTCTCCTACTCCTTCCAGGAATCTGCACTTCAGCTATTCTTCGTATTAAGTGATTAACGTCTCGATGTTGAACATGACCAAACCATCTTCTGGTGCCACACCTAGACTTCCCCTAATATACTCATTTCTAATTTTATCCTTCTTTGTCACTCCACTCATCCATCTAAGCATTCTCATTTCCGCCACATGCATTCATTGTTCCTCTTTCTTTTTTCACTGCCCAACATTCAGTTTCGTACATCATAGCCGGTCTTATGGCTGTTTTATAAAATTTTCCCTTCAGCTTCATTGGAATTTTTCTGTCACACAACACACCACTCGCTTCTTTCCACTTCATCCATCCAGCCCTAATTCTACTGCATGCATCTCCATCTATTTCTCCATTACTCTGTAATACCGATCCCAGGTACTTAAAACTATTGGTTTTTACAATCAGTTCAACATCCAAAGATACCATTTTATTTGTAGTAATTCCATCCCTAAATGAACACTACAAATACTCTGTCTTTGTCCTACTAAGTTTTAAACCTTTTTCCTCCAGAGCTTGTCTCCATTGTTCCAGTTTTTGTTCTAAGTCTCTTTCACTATTTCCTACTAACACGACATCATCAGCATACATTAAGAACCATGGAATGTTACCATGTAGTTTTGCTGTTATCTGGTCCAAAACTAATGAAAATAAATACGGACTAAGCACCGAGCCTTGGTGCAGTCCTACTTTCACATGAAATTTATCAGTCTCTCCCACACCTGTCCTAACACTAGTCGTTACTCCCTCATACATATCCCTCACAATCTTTACATATTCACCAGGGATTCCTTTCTTATTGATTGCCCACCACAGAATCTCTCGAGGAACTCTATCATATGCTTTCTCGAAATCAATGAATACCATATGAGCGTTTGTTTCTTCACTCCTGTATTTTTCCATCAACTGCCTAATAATAAGAATTTCATCTGTTGTTGATCTGCCCTGCATAAAGCCAAATTAATTCTCGGATATTTCGGTCTCTTCACGTATCCGTCTATCAATTACTCTTTCCCATATTTTCATGATGTGGCTAAGCAGTTTTATAGCCCTGTAGTTTGTACACTGTTGTATATCTCCCTTGTTTTTGTAAACAGGTACTAGTATACCGCTTCTCCATTCGTGTAGCATTTGTCCAACTTCCATAATTCTATTAAATAGACCTGCTAGCCACCTTGTTCCTGTCTTTCCCAATGATCCCCATACTTCCTCAGGAATATCGTCTGGTCCTACCGCTTTTCCTTTCTTTATTTTTTGAAGCGCTTGAGACGCTTCCTCGTTTGTTATTTTGGTGACCATTGCTGCCACTGTCTCCGTTGACTCTACAGGCTGTCTGTCAAACTCTTCATTTAATAAGCTGTCAAAGTACTTTCTCCATCTCTTTTTGATATCCCTTTCGTGAACTAGAATTTTATTATTTTTATCTCGGATACATTTAATCTGATTAAAATCTTTTGCTTTCTTGGCTCTCTGTTTGGCTATTTTATGTGCATATCTTCGTTTCGCCTTCCCTGGTATCAAGTTGGTCGTATAGGTTTGAATACGCTTCTGCTTTCGGAGCCGGACATTAGGGCGCGGCCACATAGGCGCGACCGTTTAGGCGCGGCCGTTTAGGCGCAGGGACATTTAGGCGCAGGGACATTTAGGCGCAGGGACATTTAGGCGCAGGGACATTTAGGCGCAAGGACATTTAGGCGCAAGGACATTTAGGTTAGGTTTAGGTTAGTTAGGTTTTTTTTTTCGGGGAAATATTATACTTGTATAATCCCTCTGGCCATAAAATGTCCCAAAAGTTTACACCTTTTCGGGCAGAGCCGGATTATATACAAATTTTGTTTACCTGCATACCTTATATTATTATATTTTAAGTAGGTATATTCATTCTACAAGTTCCACTTCTGAATACCCCTCTTAACTTAATGTATCTGCGCCCAAGTGTCCCTGCGCCTAAATGTCCCTGCGCCTAAATGTCCTTGCGCCTAAATGTCCCTGCGCCTAAATGTCCCTGCGCCTAAACGGCCGCGCCTAAACGGCCGCGCCTATGTGGCCGCGCCTTAATGTCCTGGACCGTTCTGCTTTGGCTTTTGCTACTGCTACTTTCGCTTCCTTTTCCGCCACCATATAGTTTTGAAGATCTATGTCGGATCTGGTTTCTTGCCACTTTTTGTATAATGTTCCCTTCTCTTTTATTTTCCTTGTACTTCGTTTGACCACCATTAAGTTTTTTTATCCTCATACAGTGGAACCTCGATAACTCGGATTAATCGGGACCGCGGCCGATCCGGGTTATCGAAAATCCGGGTTAGCCGGAGAATATGGTAAAAATTAATAAATAACCTCCATTATAATTACAAAAACATGAAACACATATGCACAGTACACATCTAAATTACGTATAGTTGTATAGAGTGTAGTTTTGTTCATCTCTTGGTAAAAAACTAAGTCATACTGTAGAGATGTACCGACACCATAATATGGTATCATAATATCATATTATGATGCTGCAATAAATTTATTTTAAAGATTCGCCTTTATCAATCCTACCTAATGTTTCTAGTTTCTTTTCCATTGTCACTACAACATTTTTACGTTTTGTTACCATTACGTAGACAAAAATCACGCAAACACAATCTGAAACACGATTACAGAACGGAAGTGATTAATACGACTGTAATACTACACACAATACGGTCACAAGGAACAATGTTGTTATTTAAGAACAGACTTGACCATTGTTTTAAAAAAGAATTTTTAAATAGTCACGTCTATTTTAACCAATGCTAAGACAGTTTGACATAAATAAAGGAAAAGGAATACAGACAGGTGCCTGTTCTTTCCGATAAGCCGAGACGGTCGCTCTGCCTGCCGCCGTGTGCATGAATCATTTTTACTATTGTATATGTAGTTCAAATTACACAAATACACATTATCTCTCAAATATTATTTGGCCTACATACATTTTTATTTGATAAAATTGTTAAATTGTTTATTTGTTAAATTTTTGTCTGATGAAAATCGGTCCGGGTTAGCCGGACTTCCGGGTTATCGGGGGCCGACTTATCGGGGTTCCACTGTACTTTTTTTCCTGACGTTTTCCCAGGTATTTCAATAGCAGTCTCTCTAATACTACTGGCCATTTTTCTCCAAATTGTATTAGGGCTTCCTTTCATGTTCCAACATATTTTTTCTACTATTCTTCTCCTGAATATACCTTCTTTCTCATCTTTTAGTGATATAAAATTTTACTGATATGAAATAAAAGAATAATTGCTGCATATCAGAACAATGGTTCATTTAAAAAAATTGCACCAAATAACAATTGTACAAATGATTTTTTAAGGAGACACTCTTATTTCATGAAATATTTCCGTTTTTGAATTTCATTTCAAGAATTTCAGAGAGGTTCAGAATTTTGACCCTCTCTATAAATGAGGGTGTTAAAACCAAAGTGCTGTAAGTCATATATTTGAAAATGTAAGTCTTGCTTTATAACCTTGATTATCCTCCTCTTAAAAACACACGGACCACGCTGCAGCGCTACTCTGTGGATCCACAGAGTGGCTGACGATGATTTACCGTGGGTTCTTATGTAGAGTGGCCGGCGCACCCCACACGACCGAGTGTAGCCGGCCACAGTCGCTCGCATAAGAACCCACGGTAAACTACTTTTGTGGATCCACAGCGTAGCGCTGCAGCGTGGTCCGTGTGGTTTGAGGGTCCAAGGAAAAGTGGTGTAAGTTTTTACTGTATTAATCTAAATACTAGGAAAAGTGGTGTAAGTTTTTACTGTATTAATCTAAATACTTACAACACTTTTACTGATTTTCCTGATGACATAAAGTGTATATATTAAGGCTATAAAACAAGACTTACATCATTTCAAAAATATGACTTACACCACTTTGGCTTTAACAATAAAGAGGTTATAAATTATGGAATAAATTCATATTCGAGAATAGGCCACAATGGAGAAAAATCCCGAGACAGGTCGATTTTTGTTTTAAAATTATGATTTTTTCGCATATATCATACACGTGACGTCATTAATCTGGTATTGATGGCGCAATTCATGATTTCATTAACTGAAAATAGGTGTCGTGAGCTAGCTCATTTGAAAGGTTATCCAATACTCTATTCTGTAATATAAACATTAACCTAATTATTTATACAGGGTGTCCAAAAAAAAATTTAATTAAATTAGTTGACACAAATGGAAAAATGTATGTAATTTATTTAATTTAAAATACATTTTACTAATGTTAAATACAGAAAAAAAATGTTTATTTTGAAATAAACGTTGCTTTTCGCTTAAACTCAATGTTCTAGCTGCCACCCACCTGCCTCTTGGCAGCTTAAACATTTAATTTAAGCGAAAGTAATGTCTAGTTGTCAAATAAACATTTCTGTGTGTCTTCGGACAACAGTAAAATGCATTTTAAATGAAATAAAATGCGAGCGGCCGTGGGTAACGGCATAAACGCTGGCCTCATACGCCAGTAGACGTGGGTTCGATCCCTGCCAAAGACAAACCATTTTCATTTCCAATAATGACACGAGCCGTCTCACCGTGCCTCGGAGAGTACGTTAAGCCGTCGGTCCCCCTGGGCTAGTGTACATCGACACTAGTTACTTGAAACAGGGTTAAATATGTAATTGGCGCTGGAACTATCCGAAAGGATCTCCCCGGCAAAAATGCCATACGATATTATTATTTAATGAAATAAAATGCTTCTTTTCGTGTCAATTATTTTAATTTAAAAAATATTTTTTTTGGCACCCTGTATAAAAAATTATTTTAATGTTTATATTACTGGATAGAGAATTAAATATCCTTTCAAATGGGCTAGCATACGACCCTTATTTGCATTAAAAAATTATCAAATACGTCATCAAGTCCAGATGAATGAGGTCACTGCTATGATGTACATGTATATGTTTAGGGTGAGGCAGATAACTGGCCTATTAGAAATATCTCGAGAACTAAAGGCAACAGAATCATGAAAATTGGAATGTAGGGGTTTTGAAGGATGATCTATTAAATGAAAATATTTTCATCTCTTTGCAACTTCCGGGTATACCGGAAGTTGCTTATAACTTCGTTTTTTTAAATGGGACACCCTGTATATTTTTACATTTTTGGATTTTCCTTAATATCTTCTTTCTTAAAATATGAGGTTTTGTAATATTATACAGGGTATTTTAAAGGATATTTACGTTTTTTTTATTAATTTCGTAGCAATATTCACACCCTGTAGAATTGTAACAGTTTGACATTAAAAACTCTGCTTACATTCAAGTGATTTTTAATATAGTCTACTATTGTTAAGAATCATTAGTATAGCTAATTTTGAAATTTTAGTATACAGGGTTGGTCGAAAGTCGGAATGAATATTTTCTGAGTTTTCTTAAAAGGAACACCCTGTATTTTAGTACTGTAATGATATGATATTTCATGGTCCTTTTTTATTTTATAAGTATTCCCTATACCTAATTGCTTTAATTTTTGAGCTATTGGTGATTCAAGCTAAACATTAATTGCAACAAAAAATACGTAAAGTTTTATTAGGTTGGCCGTCAAAAAATTCAATCACAAATAATTTTTCAGAAATAAATACATAATAATCCAGACTAATCCTTAAAATCACCAATAATGGTTTAGCTATGAAAATACCTACGTAGTTAAGATTGTTGGTGCGATTAACAATTAAGCACAAATTAAAGAAGTTAGGTATAGGGAATGCTTAAGAAATAAAAAAGTACCATAAAATATCATTTACTAAAATACAGGATGTTCCATTCAGGAAAACTCAGAAAATACTCATTCCGAGTTTCGATCAACCCTGTATACTAAAAATAAAAATTTAGCTATACTAATGATTCTTAACAATAGTAGACTATACTAAAAATCATTTGAACGTAAGTAGAGTTTTATATGTCAAACTACTACATTTCTACAGGGTGTGAATTTTGCTACGAAATTAATACAAAAACGTAATTATCTTTTAAAATACCCTGTATTACATTACAAAACCTCATATTTTAAAAAAGAAGACATCGAAGAGAATCCAAAAATATAAAAATATACAGGGTGTCCCATTTAAAAAAAAAAGAAGTTATAAGCAACTTCCGGTATAAACGGAAGTAGCAAATAAATGAAAATATTTTCATTAAATAGATGACTCTTCAAAACGCCTTAATCCAAATTTTCATGATTCTGTTGCCTTTAGTTCTCGAGATATTTCTAATAGACCCTTTATTTGCCTCACCCTATATATGTACAGGGTGTTTGGTAAAGAATGGACCATAGCTTAACCTTAGATTCCTGAGGTTAAAATAGGTCGATTTAAGCTAACTTACCTTAGTACAAAAGTTGATAATAACCGAAATACAGAGTGTCAAAGTTAAACTATTATTTTATTTATTTTTGAATATTTCCTGACAGGCATGGGACAACAACACGAAATTTGGTAAGTGGTGCTGGTATTGTACAATCTACTAAATTATGTTAAACAGACGCTTTGGCTACTACCAGAGGCGTACGACGGGGGAACTTGAATGGTTGACCCTTCCCAAATTCTACGCCACTGGCGAAATTGCTATTTTAGTGCAATTTTTTGATTTTCCAATACTTTCTATGTAAAAAACATACTCTTCGTTCGTAACGATTAAGCCATTAGTTTTCGAGATATTTGAAGCTAAAACGAAGGAGCGTAATACATTAATCAAAATAAGTGTGTCTTTTCATTTTTACATTCAAATATCTCAAAAACTCATGACTTTATCGTTACGAATAAAGAGTATATTATTTGCATAAAAAGTATTGGAATATCTAAAAATTATGCTAAAATAACAGTTTCATGAGTGGCGTAGAATTTGGGAAGGGCCAACCATTCACTTTCCCTGTCGTACGCCTCTGGTAGTAGCCAGAAACGATTATTTGGACCGCATTATGTAATAACGGATTAACCGCCAAAAGTCAAAAATCGAGATAATAGTGCCATATTGCAGCTAGGGTGCAAATCTATGTATAAAAATATGTTTTTTGTAAAAAAATTTAAAAAAAAGCTGTTTTTAAATGCCTGTATTAAGCGACATTTTTTATTTTATTAAAAAAAATCTCACACTAGGATTTGTAATATCGAACTAAACGCCAATAATGGTACATAATCCATTGTCATAAACAAAAATCCGCATCTTTGTAAGTGTAATAACGAATCAAGCGCCATGAATAGTCGGTTAATTCTTTATTACAAAACATAACATATTTACTAACGTTTAAGATATCCAATTAAAAGACATCATTTGTCAGGTAACATCAGATTAAGCGCCAACTATGTCTCTTAATCCGGTATTCGGATCTTAACTCATGCATATCTTAAAAAATCATTAACAAATTAAGCGACATTTGATCGAATAACTTTTAAAATATAAATTATTTTTAAAAAATTTTAAACACAGGTACAAGTCTATTTACATTTGCATTAATATATTAAATATGAAACATGTCAGTACTATATTTTAGAAATAGTACCAAAAACAAATTTAAAATCTTTAAACCGATTTATCTCAAAACTACATTTTGGCGCTTAATCCGCTATTACATAACGCGGTCCATTTAACATAATTTAGTATGGTGTACAGTACATTTTCTGCCAAGTATCACACGGATATGTCAAATTATTTTAAAGTATTTCTTTTAAATAATTTATTCTTTAAAAATAAAAATGTATACCATTTTTATTCATTCAGTTGCGGTGCGAAACCAAAACTGTCTTAATTTTTACTCAGATCAGAGAGTGCAGCCAGCACTCTTATCGACGATTTCACCTCTTGTTAGAGGTTCATCAGAGACTGCATAGGCTGCTTTTCTCTGGCCCAGGTAAAAATTTTCGACATATCCATCTCCCACCGCAACTGACGAGATGGTAGTAGGTACCTAGCGGCATCTGCTAAATAAAAGACTAAGTTTTTCAACCTAATAAAAATATTTGTAAATTAAATATTTTTAAAAGATTTTTAATTGAAAAACTTTATTGGCCCATTTCCTGGTGACAACCTCCAAGGCTTCTACAATATGCAAGCCAAATGGATGCTGCAGTGACGACTAAAAGGAAGGAATTCTACACTATGCAATTCACAACCCCCGTCTGCAGCGTGGTAAAGTTCCAACGGAAAATGGACCTAGTTACTCTATAGGAGTAATACTAATATAAAAATAAAAATGTATACCATTTTTATTCATTCAGTTGCGGTGCGAAACCAAAACTGTCTTAATTTTTACTCAGATCAGAGAGTGCAGCCAGCACTCTTATCGACGATTTCACCTCTTGTTAGAGGTTCATCAGAGACTGCATAGGCTGCTTTTCTCTGGCCCAGGTAAAAATTTTCGACATATCCATCTCCCACCGCAACTGACGAGATGGTAGTAGGTGCCTAGCGGCATCTGCTAAATAAAAGACTAAGTTTTTCAACCTAATAAAAATATTTGTAAATTAAATATTTTTAAAAGATTTTTAATTGAAAAACTTTATTGGCCCATTTCCTGGTGACAACCTCCAAGGCTTCTACAATATGCAAGCCAAATGGATGCTGCAGTGAAGACTAAAGGGAAGGAATTCTACACTATGCAATTCACAACCCCCGTCTGCAGCGTGGTAAAGTTCCAACGGAAAATGGACCTAGTTACTCTATAGGAGTAATACTAATATAAAAATAAAAATGTATACCATTTTTATTCATTCAGTTGCGGTGCGAAACCAAAACTGTCTTAATTTTTACTCAGATCAGAGAGTGCAGCCAGCACTCTTATCGACGATTTCACCTCTTGTTAGAGGTTCATCAGAGACTGCATAGGCTGCTTTTCTCTGGCCCAGGTAAAAATTTTCGACATATCCATCTCCCACCGCAACTGACGAGATGGTAGTAGGTGCCTAGCGGCATCTGCTAAATAAAAGACTAAGTTTTTCAACCTAATAAAAATATTTGTAAATTAAATATTTTTAAAAGATTTTTAATTGAAAAACTTTATTGGCCCATTTCCTGGTGACAACCTCCAAGGCTTCTACAATATGCAAGCCAAATGGATGCTGCAGTGAAGACTAAAGGGAAGGAATTCTACACTATGCAATTCACAACCCCCGTCTGCAGCGTGGTAAAGTTCCAACGGAAAATGGACCTAGTTACTCTATAGGAGTAATACTAATATAAAAATAAAAATATATACCATTTTTATTCATTCAGTTGCGGTGCGAAACCAAAACTGTTTAATTTTTACTCAGATCAGAGAGTGCAGCCAGCACTCTTATCGACGATTTCACCTCTTGTTAGAGGTTCATCAGAGACTGCATAGGCTGCATTCTCTGGCCCAGGTAAAAATTTTCGACATATCCATCTCCCACCGCATCTTCACTGCAGCATCCATTTGGCTTGCATATTGTACAAGCCTTGGGGGTTGTCACCAGGAAATGGGCCAATAAAGTTTTTCAATTAAAAATCTTTTAAAAATATTTAATTTACAAATATTTTTATTAGGTTGAAAAACTTAGTCTTTTATTTAGCAGATGCTGCTAGGCACCTACTACCATCTCGTCAGTTGCGGTGGGAGATGGATATGTCGAAAATTTTTACCTGGGCCAGAGAAAAGCAGCCTATGCAGTCTCTGATGAACCTCTAACAAGAGGTGAAATCGTCGATAAGAGTGCTGGCTGCACTCTCTGATCTGAGTAAAAATTAAGACAGTTTTGGTTTCGCACCGCAACTGAATGAATAAAAATGGTATACATTTTTATTTTTATATTAGTATTACTCCTATAGAGTAACTAGGTCCATTTTCCGTTGGAACTTTACCACGCTGCAGACGGGGGTTGTGAATTGCATAGTGTAGAATTCCTTCCCTTTAGTCTTCACTGCAGCATCCATTTGGCTTGCATATTTTAGAAGCCTTGGAGGTTCTCACCAGGAAATGGGCCAATAAAGTTTTTCAATTAAAAATCTTTTAAAAATATTTAATTTACAAATATTTTTATTAGGTTGAAAAACTTAGTCTTTTAATTTATTCTTTATTTAAAACTTTAAGAACTATGTGTGCCCGGTACTATAAAACTATTTGACATATCCTTATGGTACTTGGTATAAAGTGTAGGTACTGTACACCCTACTAAATTATGTTAAATAATCGTTTGTGGTTAATACCACAGGCGTACGACAGGGGAAATTGAATGATTGACCCTTCCCAAATTCTACGTCACTGATGAAACTACTATTTTAACATAATTTTTAGATTCTCCAATTCTTTCTATGCAAAAAATATACGCTTCATTCGTAACGCTAGTCATTATTTTTGGAGATATTTGAAGTTAAAAATGAAAAGGCACACTTATTTTGATTAATGTATGTACTATGCTCCTTCATTTTTAGCTTCAAATATCTCGAAAACTAATGGCTTTATCGTTACGAATGAAGAGTATGTTATTTACATAAAAAGTATTGGAAAATCAAAAAATTGCACTAAAATAGAAATTCCGCCAGTGGCGTGAAATTTGGGAAGGGTCAACCATTCACCTTCCCCCGTCGTACGCTTTTGGTAATAGCCAGAAACGTTTGTTTAACATAATTTAGTAGGGTGTACAGTATCAGCACTACTTACCAAATTTCGTGTTGTTGTCCCATGCCTGTCAGGAAATATTCAAAAATTAATGAAATAAAAATTTAATTTTGACACCCTGTATTTCGGTTATTATCAACTTTCATACTAAGGTAAGTTAGCTTAAATCGACCCATTTCTCTAAACCCTAGATTCCTGGGGTTAAGCTATGGCCCATTCTTTACCAAACACTGTCTCGGAATTTTTCTCCCAAGTACCATATTCTCCAAAAAATCCCATATTCTCCCTGCTCGGTGGGGCCACTGTCGCAAAAGACATCTACTATCGTGTAATACATTCTTGTAGACCTGTTATGACCGCGTATGTAAGCAATCGCGTTTGGGGATTTTCGAAAAATGAAAAAATAGCAATATCGAGCGGTGATTTGACTCTTGTTTTTAGAAGAGAAATGCTGCAGCGAAATCAAAGATCGCTCGGATGCTGTGTATGGTGACTCCTCTCAAGTCGCGCCCTGGACCTGGATTTTTGACCCTTCTCTTCGTTATCGAACGTATTCGCTTCGTATGTTTAGTGTTCAGACAGCGAACGGTCGATAACGAAGCGAAGGGTCAAAAATCGAGGTCCAGATGCCATGACAACAGCTACCGCGGACGATATCGTGAAAGAAATCCATGATCTCGTATTGGAAGACCGCCGACTGAAGTTGCGCTAGATATCTGAGGCAGTAGACATCTCAAAATATCGCGTGTGTCTTATACTGCATGAAATTTTGGGCATAAGAAAGTTGTCGTGGTGCCGCATTTGCTCACTTCAGACAATAAACGCGACCATGAGACCAGCTCAGAGAAATGTCTGAGGCTCTTTTAGCGTAATCCAAAGGAGTTTCTAACGTTGTTTCACAACCGTCGACCAACACGGTTCCACTGGTATACACCAGAGATCAAGGAACAGTCGATACAGTGGACGTCACCCCGCGAATGTGCTTCGAAGAGGGCGAAGACTGTCCAATAGGCCGGAAAGGTGATGACCCGCATTTTGTGGGACTTACAAGGTGTGATCTATATTAGACCAGGGCGCATCTGTAAAAATATTAGTACATTTGGACGTTGAGAGGTGACTCAAATTTTTTTGCAGAAATTGCTTTAAAATTACTCAATAATATTTGAGTTATCCTCCCTCTCAAAAAGGTCCGGAACATTGTTTAAATAATCAAAATGTCAAAAAATGAAGGAAAAATTCGATTTTTTTCTTCGTTTTTTGATTATAACTTTAAGAGTATTCATTTCTGAGAAAAGTTGTATTGACATAAAAGTTGTGTAGTTAAATTTCCTACAATATAGAGTTAGTTGAAAATTCAAAAAAAAAATAGTCACCCTTGTTGCAAAATAGCAATAATTGGGAAAAAACTATACAAAAACAAGTATTCGCATTTTACGTTTTTAAACCATTTATGCTAAACTTAGGACCTTCAAATTTCACCCAGAAAAATTATATAATACAGTTAAATAATACTGTAAATTTCATTAAGATCGGTTCAATAGATTTTGTAAAATAAATTTTGCAATCCAGCTTTCGCAAAAAAAATTCATTTTTTAAAACTGGTACAGGACTGAAAATGAAGCAGATAGCAAGTTGAAATTGTTTTTACTTATAGAAGTGTACTGTACCTTTCATTCTCAATTTGAAAAACTAAAATCGATTAACCACCACGGCGTCAGGAATTTTTTTAAATAAACATTAATTATTGTTGTTGCGCGCAGGACACCGGGTAGTTTGCTCTGATTGGGCATTCCAAT
The DNA here is from genome assembly GCF_917563875.1 of Diabrotica virgifera virgifera. Classification (NCBI taxonomy): domain Eukaryota; kingdom Metazoa; phylum Arthropoda; class Insecta; order Coleoptera; family Chrysomelidae; genus Diabrotica; species Diabrotica virgifera. The sequence continues at coordinate 230,409,577 of NC_065443.1, read as the reverse complement.
GACCTTTGATAATTATTGATACATTTAAATTTTTATTACATGTCGATATAAATAAATAAATTTGTTTATTGTAAAATAAAAACACATACTCTATCCTTTGAAATAACACTTTTTTTAGGAAAAATTTTCTTTGTTCATATATTTTAACTTGAGAATAAATGTTTATTATTTTTAAACATATATAATTGTTTAAACAATATTTCACAAATAATAATAAAATTAGTTTGATTTTTGTGGAATTAAAATATTAAAATACAACAAAATATAGAGTAAGAAAATAATATATTAGATGAAGATTGGAAAAAATTTTGGTGGAAATCAACTTCATGTGAATCGAACACCGCTGTCCTGCGCGTAGCACCAATAATTAATGTTTATTTAAAAAAATTCCTGACGCCGTGGTAGTTAATCGAGTTCAATTTTGCAAACTGCAAATGAAAGGTACAGTACACTTCTATACGCAAAAAAATTTCAAGTTGCTATCTGCTTTATTTTCAGTCCTGTAACATTTTGAAAAAATGAATTGTTTTTGCGAAAGCTGGATTGCAAAATTTATTTTGCAAAATCTATTAAACCGATCTTAATGAAATTTACAGTATTGTTTTACTGTGTCATAAAGTTTTTCTGGGTAAAACATGAAGGTCATAAGTGTAGCATAAATGGTTGAAAAACGTAAAATGCAAATACTTGTTTTTGTATGGTTTTTTTCGCAAATATTGCTATTTTGCAACAAGGGTAACTATTTTTTCAACTTTTAGCTAATTCTATATTGTAGGAAATTTAATTGTGCAACTTTTATGTCAGTACATTTTTTCTGGGAAATGAATACTTTTAAAGTTATAATCAAAAAACGAAGAAAAAATCGAATTTTTCGTTCATTTTTTGATATTTTAATTATTTAAACAATGTTCCGGACCTTTTTAAGAGGGAGGATAACTGAAATATTATTATTTGAGTTATTTTCAAGCAATTTCTGCAAAAAAATTTGAGTCACCTCTCAACGTCCATCTCAAAACCGATGGGCCCTGGACTATATCAACTTCCTGGAAAATCGCAAAACGGACACAGGGCTTTATTGTGCCGCATTTTTGGGAAGATATGAGGGCGACTTTCAGAAAAAAATCAGCTACCATTTGGGAAGAAAAGTACTCTTCCACCATGATAACGCACCGGCTCAGATCTCCGTCATTGTCTTGGTAGAATTGAACAACGAACTGCTGTCCCATCTACCGTATTCTCCAAATTTGGCCCTTTATCACTTCTTTCTGTTTCCCAACGTGAAAGTTATTTGACGGGCACAAATTTACGTCGAATGAGGAGTTCACGATCGCCACGGAGCCTACTTTGCGAAGTTCAGAAATGAGTCACCACTTTTCCAAAATTCTCGTTTTTCTCATAAAAGCTAAGTACTTGTCGGACCGCCCTAGTGTATTATACAATAATAAAAAAACCGCTAAATGCCGTAAAAATGAGTGCGTATACAATATTCCAGCTACAAAAGAGCTGGTATAGATATTGCGTGGCGCGAAAATGTATTTCCATTTTGATGCAAAACAATATTCTAGTTTTATTATGGATTTTTGAAAAAAAAATTTGAAAAAGATTTTTCCATAATATTTGGTCAATTTGAAGTAAAACGCACCACAAAAGGTATCTTTGATACAGTTTGAATTTTGAAACTCTTTTGTGGCGCGTTTACTTCAAATTTACCAAATATTATGGAAAAATCTTTTAAAATAAAACTAAAATTTTGTTTTGCATCAAAATGAAAATACATTTTCGCTCCACGTAATATTCATATCAGATCTTTTGTAGCTGGAATATTGTACGCGCCACTCATTTTTACGGCATTTATAGGTTTTTTTATGCTTGTATCAGGAGTTTTTCAAAAATATTTATAAAATAAATGTATGTAGTTGAATGCAATATTTCTCGGTTACACGTTAAGCTTTATAAATATTCGCCTTTGTCGCATTATCTCCCAAATGATCTAGTGTCCATCAAATGTTCACTAGATTTTTTTTCTATTCGAAATAGATTGAAAAAATATTGGAATGGCCGGTAAATATACTCGGATTGCCCGTTGCCAGATCAAATTTAGCGTCGTAGCCACTAAAACTACATAAACCATTTCGGGAATAATCGTTAATTGGATTATACTTTTGTAGCTTAATAGTTTCTAAACGGCTTAACCTATTTTGATCACTAAACATGAGTTTGAAGCGTATTGACAAGTAGTATCTGATGCATCTAAGGTCAAGTATGATAACTAAAGCTATTACAGGAATTATTGAGCTTGAAAAACCGTTTTTTCCCATAAGAAATAGATTTGATAATATTTATGAAACCTATAACTTAAAAATTCGAATTTTTCCGGATATGAGGTATAGGTATACACCGTTAGATTCATCTAGAGTCCTTCTACAAACGCTCAGTTATTGGCGCAATTCGTAGGTTGAAATTTTGAGTAGGTAATTGTCGAAAAACCAAAATTTTCAAAGTTTGTTTTTCAGTTTTTCGGCTATACTGAGCCGTATGTATGTCTGATCCTGACGGATTAGACACCATTTGAAAGCATAACTCAACGCTATTGATTTGGTGTATTTGCGGTTCTCATGTCTCTTCTTGAACCGAAGATATATACCCCCAAAAATATGCCATTTTGTACCTACCAAGTCCTATAGCTGGCTTATGGTTGGTCAAAATTTAAAAACTACACCGGTTCTGAATCAGCCCTTACCCCTTCTTCAAACATAGAAAAAAAATTCAAATTGGTTTAACTTTTCCACACACATAGATACATACATACATATCCACAAACATTTTCCCTTTTTTTAAATAGAAATTGAGTCATATCTCTGAGCTCGGTAGCTCTTGAATGGTATAACTGATTTTCAAAATTAGACATGCGTTCGAAAGGTATTGATCAGTACTATGAGAAGCCGCAAAGGTCGGACTCAAAATTTCGAAGTTTTTGGGAGTTTTGGGGACGAGAACGAAAAACACACTCTAAATAGGAAGGGCCGTAAAATCCACACCCTTGGACCAAAATGGATGGTTAACATATGAATAGGTGAGTCTTTTCCTAAAGTTTAAGATGGGAGTTGGTCCAGTTTTCAATTCAGTCAGATTTAGAAAATCGAAAATTTCGTGGATATATAGTGTCGCGTGTAGGGGGGTGTGTGTATGCGCCACTGGTGAGAACTGTCGTTCTCTGGTAATGTAATGTAAATTAGTGATCATTCAGTTCCGTTACAATCTTATGCAAAAGTAATTTAGTCGGAATCTCGGAGGTGTTAATAGGCTCTGAAATGATGATGTCGAATTAACCCAATTAATTTGGTGCATTATTAACGAGTTCACGCTATGGTTGGGTAAACGTCTTCAGTGGACATATTTCGATTGACGCTGTTACTGATTTGGTAATTATATCGTTAATAAATTAGCTTCGTTTTTTTGAATGAAATTGGTTTATCAGCTACTGCTTTGGTTACTGATCAACGCATAATCTGCGCTCTAGTTCTGTGTATCAGTTTATGGTTTATGAGTATTAAATAGTTATCAAAAGATATTTTGACGTTTGCAGTATTGACAGAAGATAGTCATGCCTTACAAACTCTTTCAGGATTTCATGATAATTTGGATACCATTTCATTAAGCCTCTAGTATATTCCTAATATTTTTGATGATATTCATGGCGTTTAAAGTCCTCTCACTAAATAATTTACTTGCTGACTAATTTCTACATTCTAAGTATTCTTAATTTCTATTATAATCTGGGCAGATTATCGGAGAATGGGCCATTTTTGGGAAAAGTTATTTACCAGCAATTTTATTACTGGAATCGAATCTTATGATCGTACTTATATATTAATAATATAGGTATGCAAAGTTCGCAGATAGTGTGCTACTTTTTTTATAAACAAGATGGCGCCCGAAAATCGTGTTTTTTCAATTTTTGCTCTATAACTCCAAAGATTTTAACTTTGCACCAAAAACACCCAAATAAAAATTCACCGTAATTAAATTTTGCATAGAGACGTATTTTTCCCGATTTACTTCGACGATATCTGTACTTATAAATAAGTAAAAAAAAGTATTTATTTCTTTTTTATTTAATGGCGTTTTTTAATAATTTTTTTTTATTTATTTTTTGGGTTAGGATGAAAAACACATTCTTAAGTATGCTAGGTTTATTGCCGTTTAGACGTTTCTATTAAAAATTTCGACATTTCTATAAAAAATATAAAAGTATAGCAGCAAAATGTACCTACATTATGTATCTTTAAAAATAATATTGTAGTACTTATGTTATGAAATAAGAAATTTATGACTATGAATCTGCAATTAATCATAAACAAGTCTGTTTATGAAAGACATTTATATTCCTGTTTTTCAAGCAATAAATTGAAATACTAAAATATACCATACTTACAATAATATTAATTGCAATAAAAATTTAAACACCATAATTTAATAGATGTCTTATAATTTAATAGGTGCCGAAATCAATGAGGGTTTGTAGCGTAATAGTGTATTTCAAAGGCTAACCGATTTCAGCACTCTGGTGCCGTAGTATACAATGGTAGTATAATAGAATCATCTGTAAATATGCGTCCGGGTAGGTGCCAGATTTCATGGCTTAGAAATATCAGAGACTGGACCAACCTTGATTCAACATATTTTTGTTTAGAACCGGATTGGACAGAGACACATTTGCCAGTGTAGTCTCTAACCTTCACTAAAGGAGACAGCACTACAAGAAGATGAATATTTGAAAAGTACAACAAATTCGATAAATGAATATACTGAGAGTTTTTATAAAACTGGTATTGCTATATTTGTAAAAACATACATGTTATTTATTAGCTACGGTTTGCTATGCTTTTTGTAACGGTGTCGTAGAATTCAATAAATCAATCACACAGAAGATGGTAATTTCCAAAACGTGGCGTTTCCTTTTAAAGGATCACAAAGTATTTTTATATTTTCCTGATTCAATTATTAGGGCTTATTGACTTTAAATGAACAATACATCACCTGCGTTCAAAATGAATAACAAGATGTAATTAAATTATGTTTGAACGGTGTATTTGAAGTTACTACGCCCTAATGAAAAGTTTTCAATTAACTCTCATTATAGTCTGGGCCGGGCAGATTATCGAAAAATTACCATTTTTGAGGAAAAGTTATCTGCCGGCTATTTTATTGTTAGAATCAAAATAGCCCGCTCAATATTCTTAGCCCGCTCAAATAGTTCGATTTCAATTTTTTCAGGATAGTCCAGAAAGCCACTGCGCATCCGCTAGGAAAAATATTCTAATTCGGATTCTTTGCACAATCTTACTCAAAAAGGACTCCTTTTAACAAATTTGCATGTTGCCAGGACCAAAAAATGGTCAAAAATTTTTTAAACGTTTTTTTTTTGTTTTTTTCCTAAAATTATTTTTTTTGCACGGAAAAAAGTTTTTTTAGGTTTTTTTGGATCATTCCAAAGAGAAAAGGTCTTTAGTGACTTTTCTCTAAAAATGATAGTTTTTGACATATAAGCGATTAAAAATTGAAAAATTGCGAAATCGGCCATATTTAACCCTCAAAAACTATGTGAAAAGCTGAAAATTTGAATGTTGCCAAGGTAGGTAGATATTCTTTAAACATCGATTGATGAAATCCCGAAGAGTTTTTTGCAATACAATATTTAAAACTCCTTTGTTTTTTAATTGCTAATCAAGCGTGCACGACACTATTTTCCACCGACAGTATGGTGCAAATGAAAGGAATAAATTCGTTATTTCGTAAACCGGCGACTTTAAGGAAAAATCCCGAAACAGGTCGATTTTTATTTTTAAGTTATGATATTGTGGCATATATGGTATACTAGTGACGTCATCCATCTGGACGTGATGACGTAATCGATGATTTTTTATAATGAGAATAGGGGTCGTGTGCTAGCTCATTTGAAAGGTTCTTCAATTCTCTATTCAGTAGTATAAACATTTACATAATTATTTATACAGGGTGTCCAAAAAATTTTTATTAAATTAAATTATTTGACAAAAAAAGAAGTAGAAGGACACCCTGTATAAAAAATTATGTAAATGTTTACATTACTTGATGGAGAATTGAAGAACCTTTCAAACGAGCTACCACACAACCCCTATTCTCATTTAAAAAAATTATCGAAGGAAATCGGATGGAAAATATCGCTATGCAGAAATAAATTACGGTGAATTTGTATTTTGGTGTTTTTGGTTTAAAGTTAAAATCTTGGGAGTTATAGAGCAATATTAAAAAAAAAAGAAAATTCCGAAGCGGTATTTTGTTTATACATAAAATAGCACACTTTCTGCGGAATTTGCATAATTACATTATTAATGTTGTTCCGAAGCTCTTTCCTTGTGGCATTTTTATAATCAACTATTTTCAATGGGAAATAAGCCACAATTTTACCAAAAAAATGAGTATTATTTTGTAGTTTGACAACGACACCCGACTTGGGCGTCGAAACGGTAATAAAATCATTTTTTTGGCAAAATTGTGGCTTATTTCCCATTGAAAATAGTTGAATACATTATTAATATATGCAATTTTGAGATTCGATTTCAGCAATAAAATAACTGGTAAATAACTGTTCCTTGTTTTTTCCTAATTTGCCCAGATAGTGGAGTCACTGAAGGTGGATATGAGCTATTACCTCCGATTTTGTTGAACCTCCATCGATTTGCATGAAAATTGGTGAGTGGTTAGAGGATATCTCAAGGAACAAAGGTGACATGATGGCAACTTGCGCTTTTACCCTGGGGTGGATGCCACCCCTTCTCGGGGGTGAAAATTATTTTATTAAAAATAACCCCATAACTCGATAGACGGACAAATTTCAAGCAAAATTTGTTATATAAAGTTATTAAAATAAATCAAAACTTTTTAAGTTATTAAAGATCAAAAATTTTAATTTTTCTTGAGAAAAATGCATGTTTTTAACCAATTTTTCATCAATAACTCAAAAAGTGTAAGTTTTTACAAAAAAGTTATAATTATCAAAATTGAAGCTAATAAAAAACGAAATAAACCTCTTACTAGAAAAACCTTTTAATCTTAACTAAACGTGAGTTATATGTAATTGAATGTATATTTTTTCGGCGAGTAAAAAACTATGTATTCAAGCTGAACATTGATGCATTTTATAACATAAACTTATTAAACATTTGTCAAAGTACTTAAAAATATCTATCAAATGAGCCCCCGAATATGTTGATAGCGTTAAAATTTATGCTCCAAAATTTTTCCAAAATTTATCTTTTAAAAATTGTTCCAAAAAATGTTATTGTTTTTTTTTTAATAACTCCGTTTGTGTTTACGATATCAGGTTCGTCTAAAAAATGTTTGAAAGTTAATCCAAGTGCTATTTAAGCAAGTTGAAACTAATCTTTTAAACCCCTTACTTTTTTAAAAATCAAAGGTTAAATGGCCCCGGTTGCATGGTTCCCACAGCAATATTTAAGATTTAAACGTTTCTATCTCGGTTATTTTTTACCCTATAGAAATAGTACAACAGATAAAATATTTGGCATAGAAAATACTAAAATTTGGTTATATATAATTTTTTACGTATAACGAGTATTTTTGGAGTATTACCAAAAGAATATGAGAATTACAATAATTTTAAAAATTACGATTTTTTTAAATTATATCTTTTTTTCGAAAATATGCATTCTAAACCGGTCAAAATTATCGAAAACATTACTTATGCTAACGTAAAGAAGTTCTTGTAAGGATTACTATAAATTTTAATTTTTGTGGAAATAGCGTATGCTTTATTTTTCACTTTTTCCTAAAAAATTCGAAACGGTTCTTTTATTTTCATTATAACTTACTTAATTTTGACTCTATTACCTTGTTCTGAAGCTCCTTTGATAGGTATTCCGAAGTACTTTGACAAATGTTTAGCAGGAATATTTTATACATTGCATCGTTTTCCTATTATTTAAGCTTGAATGCTTAGATTTGTGTACTCGTCGAAAAAAATACACATTCAATTGCCAATAACTCACTTTGAACTAACATTAGGTTAGTTCTTCATGTGAGTGATGTATTCAATTTTTTATTATCTTCAATTTTGGTAATAAAAACTTTTCAGCACAAGCTTATTATTTTTGATTTATACGTGAAAAACCGATTTAAAACATGCATTTTTTACGAAAAAATAAAATCTTTGGTCTTTAATAACTCAAAAAGTGTTGATTTATTTTAATAACTTTATATAACAGATTTTGCTTATAATTTGTCCCTCTATCGACTTATGGTATTATTTTTAGTAAAATAATTTTCACCCCCGAGAAGGGGTGGCATCCACCCCCAGGGTAAAAGCGCAAGTTGGCATCCTATCACCTTTGTTCCTTGAGATATCCTCTAATTACTTACCAATTTTCATGAAAATCGATGAAGGTTCAACGAAATCGGAGGTGAAAACCTTCAGTGACTGCACTAAGAGTATTAATGGACGTATCCTCCCAAGGACGATCCGTATTTCTTGAAAGTAGGTCAATCAATTCTCAATAGTATTACCGTGTATTACCTTGATTATTAATTTATTCACTGAAAAATAAATACCAACAGAACGCATTTATATTATATCTATGGTTACCTGTCTTCAATCGGATACAGCATTTTGGTATAATCCTTTATAATCCCAAGCAATTGCGTATTTTGTAGTAGCATGGATTATTTTTCGATTATAACAGCTTTAAGAGCTTAATCTATAATTGTTTATTAATAACTATGTACATATTATATACAATAGAGTTCCAACACATCAAAGAGCAAAAAGGGGTGTGATTGATACCTTCTTAATCGATCCTCTGTAAAAGTTGATGAGAATCTTTTAACGCTAAACTACCACGGAAAATTGAAATACTATTGTAAAATAATACCTCATTTAAAACAGGTTGACTGTCAGCCTCTTTTTCCCTTATTACCAAAGAGTCATTTGAATACCATATATTGTACTCAGTCCAGAAGATAAGTTCAAATATTGAGGGCCACATTTGGTATAACTTACAAAACTGCATGCCTTATACTTTAGCAGTCACTCAGCTTGTATATTTTACATAGAAAAATGAAAGTTTTGGCCTCAGAAAACCGTTCTATGATTTCAGCCCTTGACTACATGGTATTATACTTTTTTTCTGAAGGTCGTTTAACAAAGTGTAATAAAAACTGCTTTTTAACTTAAATATTTATTTATATAGTACCGTAACGCTAACAAATGGTACAAAATTCAACAAGTCACATGCTTTGAGCATATGCCACAGCTAGGACATAATATTAGAGTTAGAGTATTTGATTAAGTGTGCCAGAGGTGGTGCTCATACCCCCCTGAGGAAAAAATGGCTCGTGGGGCCATGAGTGCCAACCCTACTCAGGTCAAAATGGTGCGAAATACCTTAAAAGATACTAATTAAACCCTAAAAGGTTGTTACAAAAGCCAAAAGTAAAATAATAAATAAAAATATTCGTGACCTCATGCTCTAAAAGAGCTGCAGCATAAATGGAAAGTACGGCTCGTACTTCAAGGCGGATAGCGATCAAAGATGAATACGAAGAAATTCTACTATTGACACAGCCCAAAGAAGAACAACGTTAATAAGAAAGGTATTGGACAACCTAACCTAACCTGGCAAATGCCGGGGCCCAGAGGAAACCACGAAAACCACTGCATACTGACTTGTTTCAGGTATTAAAATTAAACCCACAATGGCCAGGATTTTAGCGTTTTCTTTACTTGTAAGAAAGGTAGCGTGGGGTGACTCTAACCAATTAAAAATCGTGCGAATGACACTAATAGTTAAATGAATGCGAAAATAGAGAGCCAACGGGACCCTTGATACTTGAGGCTTATCAATTATCAGAGTTAGTGTCTTCAAGTAGGTACTTTATCGGTCGGAACGTGATTATAAAGGTTTTGTCGACTAAACTTTATATAACGTCACATATTATTCTGCATCCAATTTACTAAAAAACCATAAGGAGATAAGAACTGAATTGGAACCTACCTCCTACCTGCAGAAAAAGTAAACGTTACAAAATGCGAATTGCCATTTTGGTTACCGACCTTCTTAGAGAAGATGGCGCATGAAGAAGAAGAATGACAGGCTTTCTTACTGAACAAACGCTAGTCAAACTAGCTAGCCAAACATGTGTAAAAACTGTACTTTGGTTATTCACTTGGACCGTTTACATTCATAGGCATATGGTGTACCTCGAATCACTTATCAGTTCTTTTTTTCTGGATATATATCATTACAAACCTTAATGTTGTTCTGAAGCTGTTTTCTTGTGGCATTTTTGCAATTAACTAGTTTTTTATGGGAAATAAACCACAATTTTACTAAAAAAATGATTTTATTAACGTTTCGACTCCGAAATCGGATGTCGTTGTCAAAATACAAAAAATATTAATGAATTGAACGAAAATGTTGTTGCTTCGTAAAAAAGTTCTTCTAATGATTTATTTAATCTGACTCATTTATATCGGCAATTCAGACATATACTATACATGTTAAAGTAGAAGGCTTTAAAATGATATTGCCAATATTTATGAGTTGCGTTCCTGGGACGACTTTATTGAAAGATAGTTCATTCGATTACATGAAATCAACCCCAACTCAAGAATATCCGTCACAAATAAATCATAAGGTGTGATCTGTCTTTAAAAAGACAACCACATGCAATGGTGACAGTAAAATTCGAGGGTAAATCACGAGGGAAAACCAGGAAAAAACCTCGTGATACTATCCCGACATCGTAAGTATTAGGTCTTACTTTAGTTTACTCTCGAAACGAATACCAAATTCTGACCTTAGGTAGATCACATGTTATGATTTATTTGTGACGGATATTCTTGAGTTGGGGTTGATTTCATGTAATCGAATAAACTATCTTTCAATAAAGTGGTCCCAGGAACGCAACTCATAAATATTGGCAATATCATTTTAAAGTCTTCTACTTTAAAATGTATAATATATGTCTGAATTGCCGATATAAATTAGTCATATTAAATAAATCATTAGAAGAATTTTTTTAATAAGCAACAATATTTTTGTTAAATTGTCGTTTATTTCCTATCAAAACTAGTTAATTACAAATCTTGTCAAGGTTTACTCTTGTCAAAGAAGTCTTTCATGTCTTTTTTTACGTTTAGAGATCTTCCTTGATACTTGTTGGTATGTTGGCATCTTTCCCTATTATAACAAAAGAGGCATCTGTATAGTCATTTTGCTATATCTACTAATACTGTGGCTAACGAGCTTAGTATTTTAAGTATCTATATGAAGTAATACAAGGTTTTAACTTAAAATCAATAATCTTTTTTTTCTCTATTTTAGGTACAGCAGCAAATCTCCGGAAGGAAGTCATTAGAAATAAAATCAGAGCTATTGGGAAAATGGCTAGAGTATTTTCTGTATTAAGGTAAGTTTATTTGCTCGTAAAATTCTCTAATCATCTTGTCGCTAACCACAGTTACGATAATAAAAGCAAGATATGACATACTGGGTAACACTAGATATAAGATTAAAACTATCAGTTAACTGCATTGAAACGGAAGCTTTACTATATGAACTAATAAAACAAGAAGATTGCTCGATTCTCTGCCAAATGTCTCTCTGAAAAGTAAGAACAAGAGAGAGTTTCTACTATTCAAAAAAGGAGATAAGAAACTTGTTAAATATTACCCTAAAACTTACAACTAAAATTGTACAAGAACTAATAGACCAGGGCGGATCAGTAAAAATATTAGTACATTTGGACGTTGAGAGGTGACTCAGATTTTTTTGCAGAAATTGCTTGAAAGTAACTCAAATAATAATATTTGAGTTATCCTCCCTCTCAAAAAGGTCCGGAACATTGTTTAAATAATCAAAATGACAATAAAGGAAGGAAAAATTCGATTTTTTTCTTGGTTTTTGGATTATAACATTAAAAGTATTCATTTGCGAGAAAAGTTGTACTGACATAAAAGTTGCGTAATTAAATTTCCTACAATATAGAATTGGTCAAGAATTTAAAAAATCGTCACCCTTGTTGCAAAATAGCAATAATTGCGAAAAAAAACATACAAAAACAAGTATTCGCATTTTACGTTTTTCAGCCATTTATGCTACACTTAGGACCTTCATATTTCACTTAGAAAAACTCTATGATACAGTAAAACAATACTGCAAATTTCATTAGGATCAGTTGAACAGATTTTGCAAAATAAGTTTTGCCATCCAGCTTTCGCAAAAAAAATTCATTTTTTCAAAATGTTACAGGACTAAAAATAAAGCAGATATCACGTTGAAATTTTTTTTTATATAGAAGTTTACTGTACCTTTCATTTGCAATTTTGCAAAATTAAAATCAATTAACTACCACGGCGTCAGGAATTTTTCTAAATAAACATTAATTATTGGTGCTACGCGCAGGACAGCGGACAGTTTGCTCTTATTGGTCATTCCAATGACCTTTGATAATGATTGATACATTTTAATTTTCATTAAACTTCGATATAAATAAATAAATTTGTTTATTGCAAAATAAAAACACATACTCTATCCTTTGAAATAACACTTTTATTAGCAAAAACTTTATTGTTCATATATTTTAACTTAGAGAATAAAAGTTTATTATTTTTAAACATATGCAATCGTTTAAACTATATTTCACAAACAATAATAAAATTAGTTTGATTTTTGTGGAATTAAAATATTAAAATACAACAAAATATAGAGTAAGAAAATAATATATTAGATAAAGATTGGAAGAAATTTTGGTGGAAATCAACTTGTGTGAATAGAACACCGCTGTCCTGCGCGTAGCACCCAAAATTAATGTTTATTTAAAAATTTCCTGGCGCCGCCGTGGTAATTAATCGATTTAAATTTTGCAAATTGCAAATGAAAGGCACAATACACTTCTATAAGCAAAATAAATTTCAACTTGTTATCTGCGTTATTTTCAGTCCTGTAACATTCTGAAAAAATGAATTTTTTTGCGAAAGCTGGATTGCAAAATTTATTTATTAAAATCTATTGAACCGATCTTAATGAAATTTACAGTATTATTTTACTGTATCATAAAGTTTTTTCTGGGTGAAGTAAGAAGGTCCTACGTAGAGCATAAATGGTTGAAAAACGTAAAATGCGTATACTTGTTTTTGTATGATTTTTTCGCAATTATTGCTATTTTGCAACAAGGGTGACTCTTTTCTAAATTTTTTACCAATTCTATATTGTAGGAAATTTAATTATTCAACTTTTATGTCAGTACAACTTTTCTCGGAAATGAATACTTTTAAAGTTATAATCAAAAAACCACGAAAAAAATCGAATTTTTCCTTCATTTTTTGACATTTTGATTATTTAAACTATGTTCCGGACCTTTTTGAGAGGGAGGATAACTCAAATATTATTATTGGATTTATTTTCAAGCAATTTCTGCAAAAAAATTTGAGTCACCTCTCAACGTCCATCTCAAAACAAATGCGCCCTAGACTATAAAGAATCAATTCAGGATAAGTTTAGCAGATGAACAACAGAATTTTCGTTCTGAAATTTCGAGTACATAATATGCAATATTCGTCATAAAGTAAATTATTGAGAAATCACTAGTCACTAGAGTATCATAGACCCGCATTTATATGTCTGATTTTCTTGAAGAAAGCATCTGGTAGAGTAAGAATCGAAGATGTATTCCATCTTTTGTTAATAGAGAAGTTCCCCTAGATCTAGATATCATAAAAACTATTGAAAACATCTACCAAAACAACAAAATGGAAGTGGCGATGGGTTGGGATGGCCAGGGTTTAATAAATAATATGCCAATGTAAGACCTTTGGTCGGCATTTTAAGGGTTTTAACCCATGTATTTTTGGTGGCTTAGCATGTAGAGCTTGCTTAGAACACTGATGATGCTCTCTTTAGAGCGAACACGTTCTGTATTTTAATGTAGCCCTTTATTGGGGTTTTCAAACTAATATACCTTTTATACAGAAGATCATTTTCTTCAATTTTTGTAATTAATGGTATACAGCCAGCTACAGGAAAATTTTTGCTTATGGATTTTGAGACACATTATCTCCCAAACTCTTTTTCAGCAATTCTGGAACATGGTTTCAAACAATTGTAGTGAGACGCCAAAGGAATCAATGCCGGTGGCGAAATGATCTTCTACCTCCTAAATATAAATACATAGGCCATGAAATCCAAATTGCCAGGGACAACCAAAGTACTAAACTGCAATGAAACTCACTTTAGCATGGGATGCGTATGCTCTGTCAGACATTTTCAAGAGAAACGTGCCCAATTATTTGGAAAAAAGATGGGCGGTTGACCCAATAATTACAGTGTGGAGACCACGACCAGATATAAGAAGCAGAAGTAGACCATTTATACAATGGACAGACGTCGGCAAAAGAATTCCTAGGAATTAATGAGCAGTGCTTGGCATATCACTGAAAGACAAGAAAACAAACACATTTATAAGACAGGAAACCAAAGTCACCGATGTGGTACAAAAATCATTAAAATTGAAATGGGAATACGCTGGACATGTAGCTAGGAGCTATCTAAACAAATGGCACAAAACAATTCTAACCTGGAGACCATACCAACACAAAAGACCCAGAGGCAGACCTCCTATGAGATGGACAGATGATCTGAAACGGACTGCCGGGAAAAATTGGCTACAAGTAGGGTACAACAAAAAACAATGGAAAGGAAGACTTTAAGAGGCTTATGTTCAGATGTGGACGTGAATGGCTAGACGAAGAAGAAAGAAGAAGAAGCTGCTGGAAGCTCAAGACCGACAGGAGTGTAAAAAATTAGGTGAGGAGGGAGGACTATGTTCAACTTTGGACGCAGAAGCTTGGATGATGATGATGACTCCTGGCCGAAATGAAACCGATATAATACGATACGTACCCCGTAAATTTTTAGTGTTTCTAAATTTGGTTATGAGTAGTCCATAGGCCAAATATATCATCTCAAAATGGGTAGTGCACAAAAATTATCTCAGTCTTTCAGAACTCGAGTCAGGCAAAAGAAAATAGTCAATGGAGTAATTTTAAATGTAACTTAGGGTTTCACAAAGAGACCCAGTGTGTGAGCGAACAAGAAAGAACAAAATAAAGGTCCCTTTCTTTCTGTCTTATTTCCGTTGCCTTATTGACAAGTATGCTTCCAACAAATCGTTCAACAAAATATTTACTATACGTACCTGGTATTTTAATTAAAAATATAAAATACTAGACCCAAAACCCAATCTATAGTCTAAAATAAAAAAAATAATTTTGATACTTCTCAATCATTCCGAACTTCATCCAACGTCCAGCATTTTTAGTATATTTATTAGTATATGTATAAAGTGAGAACGTAAAGGTTGGAATAAATTCATTTTCTCGAGCATGGACGATTTTGGAAAAAAATCCCGAAACAGGTCAATCTTTATTTTTAAATTACGACTGTTTGGCATATATATCATACTAGTGACGTCACCCAACTGGGATTTTTTTAAATGGGTCAATTATCTCTTCAGTAATATAACCATTAACATAATTATTTATATAGGGTGTCCAAAAAAAAAAAGAATTTGTGTGTACTTTGTACGCACGTAAGAAGTTATACTTCTACTACATATTATGTGATTTTTAAGGCAATACCAAAAATTTAAAAAAATAAAAGAATAAAACGCACACAAACACATTGAACAATGCCACAAAGAAAAAATGATTTCTGAACGATAATAATTGTTGGCAAAAATTATAAATACGCATTTTCTGAAAAAAAAATTATATAACAAATATACTTAGAATCATAAAATGCATAAAAAAATAAAAAAATAAAAACTTGCATCCGGAATCGAACCCGTGACTTTCGGGGCGCTTTGATTCGTAATCGAAGCCTAGACTCACTCGTCCAATTCCACATTATTTGTCATGTGGAAAAATAGGGTAACTGAACGTTTTACTGTCTGACAATTGTTTTTAATATAATTAAATTTTGTAGTTTAAATTTTGTGGAAGAAAATATTAAAATATAACAAAACAGTAAGAAAACAATATATTAGATGAAGATTGGTAGAACTTTTGTTGGTAATCAAATTAAGTATGTAAATCAAAGCATTACATACCTACTAGATAAATAAATCTACGCCAAAAAATCATAATTTAAAAATAAAAATCGGACCTAATTTGGGATTTCTCTCTAAAATCCCCATTCTTGAGAAAATAAATGTACAGTAGAGCGTCGATTATCCGAACGTCGATCAACCGAACCAACGCTTATTCGAACTATCGACTCCCGCGTCCGGCACTCGAATACCGAGCAAGCGTTAGTAATTGACGCTTAAAATATCTTCAATTTTCTTCAATATTGTATCCAAAAAATAATTATTAAAATTATGTTGTTGCAAAGACTGCATTTTTTTGTTTAGTTGCTAGTTGTCATTATCAAGATATAAATAAATATGTAGGTATATAAATATGGCTTTTATTCACTTGTGGATAAATATGTATGACTATAAATATGTATCAATATATTGTAGTTCGATTATCCGAACAAATCGGTTTTCCGAACACCTATGTCCCCCAATTTGTTCGGATAATCGACGCTCTACTGTATTTCAACCTAATCCAAATGTATAATCACAATATGATTATAATAAAAACTACTTACCAAATTAGAATGAGTTTTCCTTGTCCAAAATAGTCCAAAAGTTCAAAAATATAGGTATATGAAAACTATTTTAAAAGGCAGTGTAACTATTAACTAACTTTTGTTTGTTGTTTCTTTTCACACAAATTTTAAAACGCAACAACCATAAATAATCAAACTACAGCTGTACCACAGCCGCCATATTGAACAATTTTCGACATGTCATTTGAACATCCAATCAGAACAAAGTTATAATGCGCATGCGCCGGGATCATAGGTTTTAACATATAAAAATTCACCCTCATATCGCCGGTAAAGAAGTATAACTTCAAAAATTTTTTGGATTAAATTTACTGACATAAACAAAAGAATGCAAGTAATTTATTTAATTCAAAATACATTTTACTGCTCTCAGACAACAGAAAAAACTGTTTATTTGAAAAATATTCATTGCTTTTCGCTTAAATTAAATGTTCAAACTGTCAAGAGGAAGGTAGGTAGCTGCTTTAATACTGAATTTAAGCAAAAAACAATATTTATTTGTCAAATAAACAATATTTTCTGTTTTCTGATAGGGGTAAAATGTATTTTGAGTTAAATAAATTACACACATTCTTTTTTTGTCAATAAATTTATTTAAAAAAAATTTTTTTTAGAGACCCTGTAAAAATAATTATGTTAATGTTTATATTACTGAATAGATAATTGAATTACCTTTTAAATGAGCTATAACGCGACCCCTATTCTCGTTTAAAAAAATCCTCGATGACGTCATCACGCCCAGATGGGTGACGTCACTAGTATGATATATATGCCAAAAAGTCGCAATTTAAAAATAAAAATTGACCTGTTTTGGGATTTTTTCCAAAATCGTCCATTCTTAAGAAAATGAATTTATTCCAACCTTTACGTGCTCACTGTATGTAATATTAACATGGTTGTCTATAGTCTATAATATTATATTTTTGTTGTTTTAGGGAAGAGAGTGAGTCTGTATTACAGTTGAAAGGGCTTACGCCAACTGGAGCATTGCCGTTAGGAGCATTATCTGGAGGAAAAACGAGTCTCAAGAATGGTAAGTCAAGATTTGATTATTTTTCTTAAGACGAGTTAAAATAAATTAAAACGTTGATCTATAATTTTGTAACATTTTAATAAAACAGGCATTTCACAATGGTTTTCCCCACTCATGTGTATTGAATATACATTTGAACTAAACAAAAGCCACGGAAAAGATCATCTCCAATATAGGTATAGACTGTTTTTCCAGTATATTTAAAATCCCAATTCCGCTATCCATATAAAACATATAAAACACGCTGTATTTTCCTGTCACCGTGTCACACAAAAAATTGGCCAGCGCAAGAACATGTAATAATTATTGTTACATCTACCTGCACTGGACAATTTTCTTTGTGACACGGTGACAGGAAAATACAGCGTGTTTTATATGTTCGTTCATGGGTATTCTTTCATTTTTCCGACTGTATGTATATTTATATATGCATCTGTGGAGTTAGTTAAGCTCCAGCTCTTGTCGTATTATGTCCCTCCAATACGCTACCACCAGTAGCAGATCCATCTAGAATTTTAAACTACTAAGTTAGCCTCTTTACTTTCTAACCAGAGTGTTAACCCTGAAACCCAACATTTGATTAATTTAGTCTGGAAGTATATAGGAATAATTCTATTTATGGTACATGTAATCCTACTCTTTGAAGAACTTTATCAACTTTTGATATTTATTATTTATCGAATGTTCACTTATTAATTATGCTCATACATAACAGGTTGTTGGATTTCACCACACCTGGGTAAGGTACAATTAGGTAATAAATAAGGTAATGATTGTGAGTTAATCTTCTCAGTTCCTATTTAAAATATAGATATGTCTGTGATCTATCAACAATTATTTTAATCACAATAAAAGAGGACTAATGGTAGGGGAGCCTAAGCGGGGATTTTTGTAGTTACTCGGGCGCGTCAGATTGTGACATGGGAGAAACCTTGTACCCTGAAAATGTACCTCTACCATATATATTGGCTAATAATGCAGGGGAGTTCGTTAAGGGGAGGCCGAAAAACCAACATCCCATCATCATCATCATTCTCTTTGCCTTATCCTTATGCGGGATAGGCTTCCCTAATTGCATTTCTCCACACAATTCTATCTTGGGTCATATCAATGTTAATCCCCTTTACCAACATGTCCTGCCTTATCGTCTCCCCCCAGGTCTTCTTTGGTCTTCCTCTCCTACTCCTTCCAGGAATCTGCACTTCAGCTATTCTTCGTATTGGGTGATTAACTTCTCGACGTTGAACATGACCAAACCATCTTAACTTGTGCTCTCTCATTTTGGCATCAATTGGTGCCACACCTAGACTTCCCCTAATATACCCATTTCTAATTTTATCCTTCTTTGTCACTCCACTCATCCATCTAAGCACTCTCATTTCCGCCACATGCATTCGTTGTTCCTCTTTCTTTTTCACTGCCCAACATTC
The DNA here is from genome assembly GCF_917563875.1 of Diabrotica virgifera virgifera. Classification (NCBI taxonomy): domain Eukaryota; kingdom Metazoa; phylum Arthropoda; class Insecta; order Coleoptera; family Chrysomelidae; genus Diabrotica; species Diabrotica virgifera. The sequence goes on along the minus strand of NC_065443.1, from coordinate 230,390,381 downwards.
AGTTCCGTGCATCATAGCCGGCCTTATGGCTATTTTATAGAATTTTCCCTTCAGCTATTTCTCCATTACTCTGTAATACCGATCCTAGGTACTTAAAACTATTGCCTTTCACAATCATTTCACCATCCAAAGATACCATTTTATTTGTAGTAACTTAATCTTTAAATGAACATTCCAAATACTCTGTTTTTGTCCTACTAAGTTTTAAACCTTTTTCCTCCAGAGCTTGTCTCCACTGTTCCAGTTTTTGTTCTAAGTCTTTTTCACTATTGCCTATTAACACTACATCATCAGCATACATTAGGCACCATGGAATACTACCCTGTAGTTTCGCTGTTATCTGGTCCAAAACTAATGAGAATAAATAAGGACCGAGCCTTGGTGCAATCCTACTTTCACCTGAAATTTATGAGTCTCTCCCACACCTGCTATATCACTAGTCGATACTCCCTCATATATATCTCTCACAATCTTTACATATTCGCCAGGGATTCCTTTCTTATTGAGTGCCCACCACAGAATCTCTCGAGGAACTCTATCATATGCTTTCTCAAGATCAATGAATACCATATGAGCGTTGATTTCTTTATTCCTGTATTTTTCCATCAGTTGCCTTACAATGAAAATTGCATCTGTTGTTGATCTGCCCTGCATAAAGCCAAATTGATTATCGGATATATCGGTTTCTTCACGTATCCGTCTATCAATTACTCTCTCCCATATTTTCATGGTGTGGCTAAGTAGTTTTATAGCCCTGTAGTTTGTGCATTGTTGTATGTCTCCCTTGTTTTTGTAGATAGGTACTAATGTACTGCTTCTCCATTTTGTGGCATTTTTATGATTAATTATTTATATGGGAAATAAGCCACAATTAAAATGAAAAAAATAATTTTATTAACGTTTCGACGCCCAAATCGGGTGCCGTTATCAAAATACAAAATATTACTAAAATAAACTAAAGTGTTGTTGCTAAGCAAAAAAAAAAAAAATTCTTCTAATAATTTATTTAATCTCACTCATTTATATTGGCAATTCAGACATATATTATACATTTTAAAGTAGAAGACTTTAAAATGATATTGCCAATATTTATGAGTTGCGTTCCTGGGACGACTTACTGAAAGATAGTTCATTCGATTACATGAAATTAACCCCAACTCAAGAATATCCGTCATAACAAATTATAGCATGTGATATGTCTTTAAAAAGACAACCAAATGCAACGACAGTAAAATTCTCGCGTTAGAGACTTCATAGTAAATCACAAGGGAAAACCAGGAAAAACCCTGTGATACTATCCCGACATCGTAAGTATTTGGTCTTACATTAATTTACTCTCAAAAAATAATACCAAATTCTGACTTGTAACATGTTTAAATTATAAATAATATTAATAATACTAGATATATAAGTAATACTAAAATATAAAATATGTACTAGCTCGATATTATTGACTTACTAATCTTGGTATTTTCTTTCTATTGACTTCCTCTTTCAGTATGGGTAACCACATCCTACTGCATTCTACCGAGGAATTTGCGACACAATTGGTTTCATTTAGCATTGATTGATTGTTTTTATTGATTGATTGATTGATTGTTTGATACGATATTTAATATTTAATATAATTTAATACGACACAATTGACACAATTGCTTCTCCATTCGTCTGGCATTTGTCCAACTTCCATAATTCTATTAAATAGACCTGCTAGCCAACTTATTCCTGTCTCTCCCAATGCTCTCCATACTTCCCCAGGAATATCATCTGGTCCGACTGCTTTTCCTTTCTTTATTTTTTGAAGCGCTTGAGCCACTTCCTCGTTTGTTATTCTGGTAACCATTGCTGTTACTGCCTCCGTTAACTCCACAGGCTGTCTGTCAAATTCTTCATTTAATAAACTGTCAAAATACTTTCTCAATCTCTTTTTGACATCCTTTTCGTGAATTAGTATTTTATTATTTTCATCTCGGATACATCTAATCTGATTAAAATTTCTTGCTTTCTTTGCTCTCTGTTTCGCTATTTTATATATCGTTGCTTCGCCTTCCCTGGTATCAAGTAAATCGTATAGGTTTGAATACGCTTCTGCTTTAGCTTTTGCTACTGCTACTTTCGCTTCCTTTTTGGCGACCATATAGTTTTGAAGATCTATGTCCGATCTGGTTTCTTGCTACTTTTTATATAATTTTCTCTTCTCTTTTATTTTTCCTTGTACTTCATTTGACCACCACCAAGTCTCTTTATCGTCAAACTTCTTTCCTGACGTTTTCCCAAGTATTTCAATAGCAGTCTCTCTAATAATATTGGCCATTTTTCTCCAAATTGTGTTAGGGCTTCTTTTCATGTTCCAACATATTTTTTTTACTATTCTTTCTCTGAATAGACCTTCCTTCCCATCTTTTAGCATCCACCACTTGATTTTTTGTGGTCCTCTCCGATATTTTTGTTTAGTTTCGCTTTTTATTTCGATGTCCAGGACAAGCAGCTTATGTTGTTGGCTTACTGTCTCACTAACTATTACCTTGCAGTCCTTGCATTCACGTATGTCTTCTTTCCTTATCATGAAGTAGTCTATTTGGGATTGATGTTGTCCACTTTTGTAGGTAATAAGTTGAGTTTGTCTCTTTTTGAAAAATGTGTTAACAATCGCCATATCCAATGCTGTTGCTAATTCTAGCATATCATTTCTAGTTCCAAAGCCTAATCCCCCATGTATTGTTTCATATCCTGTCTTGGCTTGGCCCACATGTGCATTGAAATCACCTCCTATTATAACTTTCTCCTCTGCTGAAATATCACTCAGTACGTCTCCTAATCGGTCATAGAAAGCTCTTCTTTCATTCTCACAAAGACCTGTTTGAGGAGCATACACACACACAACATTCAATACCTCTTTAACAATTACAAATTTCACTGATATCATTCTATCACTCGTTCTTACAACTTCTACTACGTTATCTTTCATTTCACTATCAGCAATTATACCAACTCCATTTCTAGTATTACTATTCCCTACATACCACAATTTATATCCATCACCTAGTTCTTTCGCCCTTTGTCCTTTCCACCGCCGAAAAACCAACATCTATCCTTAGAAAAACTCGATATCGTCAGATTAAGATAAGGTAATTTAAGTACATGCAAACAGTGTATATTTCAAAAAACGTAAGGAAATGGGTGAGTCCCAAAGTTTCACAAGACAAAAAGGGAATATTTCGCGAAATGAATGACAGATGGAAAAACTAAAAAATACGTGCTCAATATTTTTCAAAAATCTATCCAATGATACCAAACACGACTTCCCATGGAGAGGGCTGGGGAGTAAATTTAATAGTTTAAATACGAATCCCGCGATATTTGGCGAAATGAACGTCAGATCGAAAAACTAAAAAATACACGTATTCAATATTTTTGAAAAATCTATCGAATGGCACCAAACACGACCCCCACGGAAAAGGGGTGGGAGGTTACTGTAAAATCTTAAATGGGAGCCCCCATTTTTTATTGCAGATTTGGATTCCTTACGTAAAAATAAGTAATTTTTATTCGAGACATTTTTTCGAATTATGGATAGATGGCGCTATAATCTAAAAAAACGATTGTTGGAAATGTAAAATTAAATTAAAAATGGAAAGTCCCCACTAAAATGAAAAACTTTACTTAACCTTTTTTTGTTTTTAGGACCTACTCTTCACAACCCAATAGGTCCCCATAACGCTCGAGTGACTGCACATTTAGCATACTTTGCTCCCCTACCATAAAAAAATTGATCCGATTTCAAAAATAATTCAAAATTTGCTGTTGTTGTTGAGGTTGAAGTCAGTTCAAAACTTATGACAAATTAATAGATAAAAAATATTATTATATTAATTTACTGTTCTATTTCTACTTCCTCTAAATTTGATACTAAACAGTATTAAATTTGTAGTGTTAAATTATATTTTATATTATAAAAGTTTAAAAGTCTATTAAAAGATTAAGTATGGCAACGGGAATGGTCATATCTCGCATTTCCTAGAATTCCTAATTAATACTATAAATAAATAATAAATGTAACTGTCGAAAATTGGTCGAAAATTCGGAAATATATCAGTTAGCGATTAACTGACTGGCGATGAACCGGCGGCATCGAAACGCCCTAGACCCGATTCATGATACCCATTCCAGACTTCTGGAAACCTGTACCATATTGTATACATTCAGTGGATTGGCACAATACGTTTTTGAACTTACTTGGTGCTTTCTCGAAAATATTTGCTGCCTGGATTTCTATCTTCTGGTTTCAGGATTTCTACTACAATTTGGGGCAGCTTAAGTCTTCATAAAGCAGTCGCCGGTGTTCCATGACTAGTTTATGGATTTTGCTTGGTTTCTATAGTACTTAAGCCTTTTGTACTCGATCTTACTCACTTCACAGAATTAATTCTCTAACAAAATCCAGGGCTCTCGTAGTTATATATACTAATTTAATTATGATGCTAATATATTTTTGATAACTAACTAAATTTTTCTTTTATTTTATTAGCACTGCAAGGATTCTCACCGAATCACAAGATTACCAGTTTCGCAGAGGCTAAAGGTCTCGACGCAATCAATGAACGTATGCCTCCCAGGAAAGATGCTCCTCCTTCGCCATCAGCTGAAGAAAATCCACAGGACCACAATCACACTCAAACAAATGCACACTCGTGAGCTAGACTTAGCTAGGACATCACATTAGCCATCTGCAGGTAAATTTAACTAACACTTTTATACCTGTTATTTTCTAGTGTTATTTTGTCTTGTCGATGTTATTATCCTAATGATTGAAATACTTTGGACTGAGAAACTCTTCAAGGACAACTGAACTGAATCATAATTAAGACAACAAAAGAAACCATCCTTCAATATATTAAAGTACGAAGTGTCTCATGCAATAAAGCTAACTAAACCACAAGAAGTTGCAGGTCCTGATGGCACATGTAGAAATGTTAAAATTCTTGGACGAAGAAAGCGTAAACATCAACTATTAACCAAGCCATCAACTATTAACCAACTATATAAAACTAGGGAAGGCTAGTGAGCCGTGCTCTTAATTATCATGATGAGAGTGATTCATCAGCGAATATACATCAAATGCGAACAAAAACTAAATTGATGAACAGTTTGGGACCAGACTCTTTAAATACTCTTTAGTGTTATAATGCTCTTACAAAAATGCAGAGATCAAACAAAATATATTTAGATAAAGGCATTTGATATTTAATTTCGATTCAGTTATCATTACCATCTTTCTATGGACCATTTCGAACTTTTGTTCTCTTCAGGAAAGCATGTAATGATGCTCTGAATCTAAAATAGACACCTTTGCCCGGTATGCCAATTACAAGATATAATTACCGGGCAAAGGTGTCTATTTTCGATTCAGAGCATCATTACATGCTTTCCTGAAGAGAATACAATTTCGAAATGGTCCACAGAAATATGGTAATGATCTCTGAATCGAAATTAAATATCAAATGCCTTTATCTACCTACGGTTTTACTCAGGTATTGAGTACCAGGAGACATATTTGTTTATCTTTGCCTCGGTGAATTAATGTGTGTGGAGTGCAACTATGTAGACTCCCCATGTCTCTGCATTCATCACCCTTTATCCCTTGCAAATTTTAGAAGGATGGGGAATAGGTAGAAGAGAGGAAATTCTGTTTCCGAATTAAGAGATCCAAAGATTTTATTTTTAAATTATTTATTTGTTTGAAAATGGAGTCACTTGGGTTTCGTCGTTTCTTAAATATATTTATTTGTATTTCATAGACTATGAAAATGAGTTTGACTGAGTAAAACATACCAAACTTATTAACTTACTCACTAGACAGGGGAGACCAACGAAATACCAAGTTTATTAAAAATCTGTATTGGAAAGGGACAGTCTACAAAGAGGTACTAGTGGCCCAGTCTACAAAAAAATATTACTTACACAACAGAAAACTCTCCTGGATTCAATTTTCCTAATTACAAGCTCTGTCTTGTAAGTTTTGGGAAGACCCAAACTATAGAGGTAATCCTAGAGTTGTATGCGTGCAACGCTAGTTAATCAATTTTATAGCTAGTCTTGCTGCATGTCTGTACCATAGACATATAATACCTAGACTGCGTGCTGTCATCTAAAACTAAGTGACGATTGCGATAGAGAAGACTGAGGCTATTAGGTGGGAAGTCTCCTTCTAATCGGCAGGGTTTATCCAATGACTTTGAGTTTATCGAAAACGTCACTTTCCCACTGTCGCCGATTTGATACTTACTTACTTTCCGTCGTGTCCGGAACACCAATAACTTTAAATTCTGTATTTCTAATGGTTGGCCACATAGATGGCCCTGTCATTTGCTATAATTAAGTATTTTTCTGTGCAGGTCACTCTCATCTCTGTGCATGATAGTAGATGCCGGCTGGTCTGAACCGCACCACAGTCGCAGGTATCGTCCTCCTGGTATCCCCACTTTTTCAGGTTGCTAGCACAACGTGAAACGCCGGTTCTTAGTCTATTTAGCGCTTTCCAAGTCGGATACGGTAAATTGTGTCCAGCAGCCATTTCCTCTGAGAGAGGAAAATGTGTCGCGGTAGCTGACTCTTGCCATAGGTGTATTAGGCGCGTCTCTGGCGTTTCGGGGATGGATCTTGATGTTTTCAGGAAGCTTTTCCGAGATTGTAGTCTGCTTGACTGAGTTTCGGTCCGTCTCCTGCTTTTTTTGTTCTACCTCTGTATGACCTTCCTCCTGATAGGTGGTGGAGCAATCCCAGCTATGGGGTATACCTCTTCGATAGGTGTCGGTTTCAGGCAACCCGATATTATACAAACCGTTTCATTTAGAGCCACGTCGACGTTCTTTGCGTAAGCAGAGTTTGCCCCTACTGGTGCTCCAAACTCCGCGGCCGAAAAACATAATGCTAAGGAAGAAGTGCGGAGTGTGTGTGGTTGTGCTCCACATTTTGTATTACATAGCTTGCGGATGATATTATTTATGGCACTTACTTTCTTCTTGACATCTTGACAGTGGTATCGGTAAGACAGAGTTCTATCCAGACGGGCGCCAAGGTATTTTGGCGTCTCGTTGTGTTCCAGCATCTGACCACGCCATTCCACCTCCAGCGGCCTTCGGGCATGCTTGTTTCTAAGGTGGAAAGCACATACCTGGGTTTTGTGTGATTGGGTTTCAGGTGGTTTTTATCGTAGTATAGATCTAAGTCTCCCAGGGCATCTGTTAGTTTCACTTCGACTTCATTGAAGGTTCTTCCCTGAGCTGCCACAGCTGTATCATCAGCGTAAATAAATTGCCTTGTTTGTTGGTGTATGGGTTGGTCGTTGGTGTATATGTTGTATAGAATCGGCGCGAGGACTCTTCCCTGTGGTAGCCCATTTTTTTTGGTCCCTCCACCGACTGTTCTTGGACTGGAGCGTTACGTAGAAGCGTCTATTCTGGAGGAGACATTTCACTAACCTTGTTAGTTGGAAATCCTTTGTAGCTTCGTAGAGTTTTGCGAGTAGCTGTTGATGGTTAACTGTGTCATAGGCGGCAGTTAGGTCTATGAACGCTACTCCTGTTATTTCTTTCCGTTCAAAACCATCTTTAATATGTTGGGTGAGATTAAGAATTTGACTGCAGCAGCACTTTCCGGGTCTGAATCCTGCTTGTTCTGGAATAATTTTAGTCTCCACATATTCAGCGATCCGGTTCAGTATCATTCTTTCAAATGCCTTGAAAAGGTGGCACAAAAGAGAGACAGGTCTAAAACTCTTTGTATCCGCCGGATCCTTCCCTGGTTTTAACAGGGCTACCACTCTAGCTTTCCTCCAGATTTTGGGGATTTGTAATGTACGGATGCAGCAATTCATCATTTTTACGAGCCACACGTTTTTAGTCCAAAGTTCTTTATTTGTTCTGTTCGTCTGTAGTCCAGGCCAGCCGCTTTATTATCTTTCATTTAGTGGAGCGCGCCTCTCATCTCCTCTAGACAAAAAGAGGTACCTAGAACATCTCTTTCATAGTCGATATTCCGTTGAGCTCTCACCTTGTTCTTTCTTGATGTCGTCTTACCGTTCATTAGAAGACGATGAGCTATCTGATCGGGTGTGACTTCTGTCATGTTGACTGCCGGAGCAACGGGATCGTTGCCAAAATTCCGAATCAGCTTCCAGGCACATCTGCTGTTTTGTTTCATGTCCAGACTCGTGACCAGCTTGCACCAACTTTCCGTTCTTTTGGCGGATATCGCATGTAATATTTCCTCCCCAGCCTGTATTGTTGCTTCCGAGAAAAGGTCTTCTTCATATAGCTGTTCATATCTTTTAAGTAGGGGTTTGGATTCTTCATTGAGCCTCGCTATGTACTCAGTTCGACAACCTCTAGGGATAAATTTCCGTGATACTTGCTTTACTATTCCTACAAATTTATCGTATGAATCAGGGCAAGGTTCTAGCTTGGAAACTTCTTGATCCAATGCTTCAGAGAATTTTTCCCATTTTGCTTTAGTAAAGTTGAACCTTCCCTTGAAAGGAAAAATTTCGTATCTGATTGCCGCGTTGGAAAGACAAATTATTGGTCTGTGCTGTGTCTTTGTGAGGGCGCTTCCAACGATTTTTGTCACCTGGTCTCCAATTCTGTCGCTGACAAATATATTGTCTGGGTGGTAACCTCTGCGCCATCTTCCGCTTTTGAACGACGCAGGCTGCTTTGGATCGTGAATAAGTTTTAGGTTCATGCTTTCAGCCCATTTTTCTAGTTCTTCGCATTCGGAATTTGTTTCGTTATAACCCCACGCGACACTGTGACAGTTGATGTGCTCCTCCGATTTGATGAACTCCTCCGATTAGAAAGAGACTTCCCACCTAAGTTTTCTCTGTCGCAATCGTCATTTAGTTTTAGATATCAGCGCGCAGTATAGGTGTTATATTATGTCTATGGTCTGTATTATTAAACTAAAAGTTAAGGTTATGGAAATAACCCAAAAATAAATAACCACATCATTTTGTAGAACAATTATGTATTATAAATTTTAGCGCCGTAAATGAACGGGTAATACGGCGATACCGTGTAATTTTTAGGGTCAACTCCGAAGTGTATGAAAATTTGGATTTAGGTTCTACTTATCGTACACTTCAAACCTGAACTTGTGCTATTGGTTGCTTTCATTTGGGGAGTGACAGTTGCCCTTAGTCAGATGTGAAAAAATCGCACTTTTAAAATAAGTCCAGAAATGGATATTTCGTTCTATATAATTTTTTAACATAGTCAATACTTTTTGAGTTATTTGCGATAGAAAATGTCTATTTTTGTAATCGTTAAAAAAATTCGTCGACAAAAATTATGGATTCGTTAAGTCTATAGACCCAGCAAAAGAAAAGTTGTAGCTCATGAACCTACCTTTTGCTGTAAATAATATACATACATATAAAGTAAATGGTAAAGCGGTAACTATTAATTTTATTTAGGGAGCTAAATAGGGGGACATTTTCACTATTTTTTTTTTACGAAAAAAAAGGAGGCCAACTTTATTTTGAGAGTAACTCGCTTAGATTTAATGCTAGAGAGACTTTTATATAAAACAAAAATAAAGCTGTTTTCAAATACCTACAATAAAAAATTGCAATAGGTTCATCCCGAAAATTGCTGCATTTTTTTTTGTTATTTCACGTTGAAATATTCGATTTGGAATTTGACGAATAAGAACGTATTTTTCATGAGCTAAAATTTGCTTTTTCTTGATCTCTAGACTTTCTGAACACACATTTTTTTTTTGTTTTTTATAAGCTACATGTTTGCTAAGAATATTATTTTCGATTAAATACTTACTTCTTGAATTGGTACTTGCAAAAAACTGTCTGAAAAAGTGTTTTTTTTTTGTCGAAAATTAAACATTTTCAATCGCAAATAACTCGAAAAGTATTGACTAAGTTAAAAAATTCTATAGAACAAAAGTTCCTTAGAATTAGTCAGTTTATCCATACTTATTTTAAACACGCGTTTTTTCATCTCCGAGAATTGGACACTGTCACCCCCCAAATAAAAGAATCCAACGGCACAACTTCACCTTTGAAGTGGGGGGTGAGTAGAACCTAAATCCAAATTTTCATACAAATCGGATTGACCCTGAAAATTAAACTCCAAAACGGTCATTTGCTGGGCTATTATAGGAAATAAAAATTTAATCCTATGCTCTAAGAGTGGACGCAACTACATGGTTATTTAATGTACCAGGTGGACCAAAAGTCAGTTAACGCTATCAAAAAAAGTCACGTGCCAGTTTGCGGTATCTTCAAGAAAATATATCACGCTCTGTGAAGGGCCTTGCAAATAATCCACAGTTACAATGTATTCGATATTTTCAGCAAGACGGTGCACCGCCTCATTACGGATTGCTAGTTCGTGAGTTTCTAAATGACCAGTTTAGTAATTGGATAGGGAGAAAAGCAGTGGCGGCTCGTGACATCTGCTATAGGGTGTGCTGCATGAACCACGGCCAATATAAAATAATAGAAATAGAATAACATACGAAAACAAAAACAATAAAATTAGCTTTAATACTAATTAATAGTAACTAATAACGACATGCTATAAAAATCTGATTAACTTACATTTATTGCATTTTTCTAAATTGGAAATTAATACGCCGGTCCTTTTTTGTCGCAAACTTTTCGATTACTTTATCGTTAAAGTTCGGTATTGAAGCGATGAACTTTTTTTCTATCGAGAGTGTGGAAAGGGCTGTTAATCTGTCTTCGCGCATTGAATTTCTTAAAAATGTTTTGATCCGTTTTAAAGTTGAAAAACTACGTTCAGCTTCTGCTGTGGTCATTGGCGTAGTCACCAGAATTTGTATCAACTTTTTGGTTTCTGTTAATGTGTCCTCTAAATTATTAGAAATTATAAATTTTAGTAAAGGCACTGCACCTTTTAATGTTCTACACTCGATATTGGAATACAAAACTGACAGTTCTGTTCGCAAACGGTTTTTATCAAAGAAGTTATAAGCTGTACAAGTTAAATCCAATTCATTTTCAGGAAACTTATTATTATATTTTTCGAAATGTTCTGAAGATAAAAGTGTTGCGGCAACTAGATGATTTGTATATGCAAACCGTTCTTTTGCATTGTTTATAATAACATCACAAACTTCTAGACAGGCAATACGGTGATCCTGTTGGCTGTTATTTGGGCGTTTCCTTTTTTGGACACTAGGCGCCGCATTTAAATTTGAAGCTTGATGTATGATAAGGTCTATTTTATTTCGGACATTGTTAATACTTTGCTCAAAAACATGTATAGCTTTCTGTGCTTCGGTTGGGTCCATGTTCTTTTTTTGAAGATTATTGTACAAAACGTCAACATGTGGCATAATATAATGAAAAACAGTCAGCCAGAAAGTAAAATTTTGATCTTCCAGAATACGTCTAAGTCCTCTTGCTTCCTTGGAAGTAATAGCATTTGACTCTTCTTCTAGTTGCTCCATACACTCAATAATAAAGTCTCTATATTCGTAAACGACATTTACTGTACGAATATTGAAATTCCAGCGTGTAGGGATTGAACGAGGAATATTTTTTCCAACTATTTGATTTAAGACAGCTATTCTTTGAGGTGAATGACTAAAAAATCCAGGTATATCATGTAAATCTCCAAAAAATACGCGTACTTGGGAATTAATAGAACATGCTCTTGACATTATTAGATTCAATTGATGGGCGTAACAGTGCACAAAATGAGCAGTTTCATATTTTCTCTTAATTATTGTTTGCACTCCGCCATGTATCCCACTCATAACAGCTGCTCCGTCATAACTTTGTGCAATGAGCTTATTTTTGTTATTCTTTAATATTGGGTCTAAAACATTCAAAATTGTGTTAGCTAAGGTTTCAGCATCATGTTTTTCTGGAAGCAAAAAAGTCCAAAACCTTTCAACTGGAGCACCGTTTTTTACATAACGAAAAACAATGACCATTTGAAATTTCATAGAAACATCCGTTGTCTCATCAGCTATCACTGCTAAAAATGGGGCTTCATTGATTTCGTTTAAAATCTCCTCAGCGTATACTTCTAGCATGCAATCCAAAATATCATTTTGTATTGTTTTTGAGGTACCTTTGAAAATTGTCGCATTTGTAAGGTGTTCACTAAGTGTTTTATCAAGTTCAGCAGAAAAATTCACTAAACCACGAAAAATTCCAGGGTTATCTGATGTTTCAGATTCATCGTGTCCTCGTAAGGCGAGCTCAAAAGCCCCACAGAATTTTATACAGTCAATTATTTTTGACAAAACATACCTGTTTTTCGTCACCTCTTCATTGTGTTTTTGTATATTTATCCAATAAGCAGAGTCAAGTTGGGCCTGTATATTAAGTTTACCAAATAATGCAAATCGCATTTCATTGTTCATATGAGTTTGCGTGTTTTCATGCTTCTTTATTTTTTCACTTAAATACACTAGATCCCGCACTCCTGTCTCGCGCCACAATTTTTCCTCTTTATCTGCGCCGAATAATGCACACGGAAAACAGAAAAAAGCATTTTTTTCGGAACATCCACAAATCCACTGATTTCGTAGATACATGTCTTTATTAAATTTACGCGTATATGTTTTTCCACGGCTTTTACCGGACACTTCAATATTAAGATCAGGCATAGGACGGCCACGTTCTTTTATAATCAACTGTTGTTGATAGTGAAGTTTTTGAAATTTATTTACACCTAATTTAAATTGAAACTCCATTGTTTTAAACACGCTCGAACAAAACAAATTAAACAAAATTGTAACCTAAGAATTTCTAAACACGGCACAGATGCAACGGTCACGAATAACTGTCGTGAATTGCAGCTCGCAAACACATTTCCGAGGCCGTTAATCAGCCGATTGCCGAAGCACATCGGCTAAGATCGCCGTTTGCCTAATAAATGCATTTTACCGCTGCCAGTGTTTCGGTTGTTATCGACGCGGCTTCACTGGAGCAGCAAATACGTAAAAAGATTGCTTCACTGGAGCACCAAATACGTAAAAAAATTATACGGTTTCACTAGAGGAGTAAATACGTAAAAAAAATAATATTAATCATCGTTGTTGGTGAATTATTATTAACAGTTGATGTTTAATATGATAATATGGCAGATTTGAAATAAAACTATATTAATTATTCTTTAATAATTAAGATTTGCTATGGTTGTTTGGTAGTTCTGCAGCTCAGCAGCACATAAAGAAAAGCCGCCACTGGAGAAAAGACACAATTGAATGGTCCGCGCGTTCGCCAGATTTGACGCCCTCTGATTTTGCCTTGTGGGGAGTACTTAATAATAAAGTTTTTGTCAATTCGAAGTTCTTCGTGCCAACCTGGAAGTCTGTAGAAAGACTTGTTTCACTGTGTATAAGCGTTGCCAAAAATGTATTGATGAAGGTGGTTTACATTTTGAACATAAAATGTAAAGCTTGCACTTCTTTGTACCTACCTATTTACAATAAACACTAAACAATAAACTTTTTCTTTACTTCGGTTATTTTTGCTTTTATTAATATACAAAACGGTTAACTGACTTTTGGTTCACCCAGTATATAGAAACGATTATGGCATAAAACGGATCGAGAAAAGACTGAGGGAGACCTATATCAAACAGTGAATAAATCCGGGTTAAATGATGAGGATGAAGGGCAAGAAGTGTATGTGGGAAGTATGTCACCACTTTCTTTATTTTTAATTAATGTATGTTTTATAATTTACGCAAAATTATTATTTAAAATAATCAAAAAGTTTTCGCAAACTTTGCTACTGATATATTTTTCAATGTGAGTCACTATATACATATATTACCAGCATTGTGTAGATAAGTATTCCAATAAGTGGATAAGTTTTACAGCATATGACAATCTTGAGCTGAACCGACTAAAATTGAAAATAGCAAGAAAAGACAATAAGCAACTGGGGAAAAGACGTTAAACGAAATCCTCCAGGGTCATTATTCGTATTACGGCGTTTCTTCCAGACAACGAAATGATCAGTTCAATAAACGCATTGTGACAATTGTATAAAGTAGTAACAGCAGTTTCTTATATGCTTTCAAACTATAGTGGAAAGAATATGTTTTTTAATATAAGAACTTCTTCTTTCTTTTATACTTACTAATTTATTTTTTTTACGTAGATACACTTGGAAACATTGACCAAATTTCTGCATAATTTGGTCAGTTTTGGTCAGAAACATTACATTTTACCGCTAACGTGGAAAATATAGAATTTTAAAAAGCTGGTCTATCTAATATACATAACCAACATTTTGTTGCTACATCATAACGGAGTGTCTTACGGAGTTTGTACGGAGTGTCACAAATCTCTGTATGTTTCAATACATTATGCGCGCACTATATGTACAGGGTTATTCACTGTATTTGACCGCCTGTAAACTGCTTTATTTACAGAATTAGAAAAAAATGTAAAACACAAATTTATTCGATTTTTAAATTATGATTTTTTGACATATAATATGTCGTACTAGTGATCTCATCCATCTGGGCGTGATGACGTAATCTACTGTTTTTTAAATGAGAATAGGGGTCGTGTGCTAGCTCATTTGAAAGGTTATTCAATTCCCTATTCAGTAATATAAACATTAACATGATTATTTATTTAGGATATCTAGAACAAAAAATTAATTAAATTAATTGACACAAAAAAAAGAATGTATGTAATTTATTTATTTCAAAATACATTCTACTGCTGTCAGAAAACAGAAATAAATGTTTATTGAACAAATAAACATTACTTTTCACATGAAGAGAAGTATCCATTCTCAAATGTGGTCTCGAGGTAAGGAAGTACAAAACTCAAAGAAGTACCACAAAATGACATTTTGTGGTACTTCTTTGAGTTTTGTACTTCATTACTTTTCACTTAAATTCAATGTTCAAACTGCCACCCATCTGCCTCTTGGCAGTTTGAACATTGATTTTAAGCAAAAAATAATGTTTATTTGTGCAATAAACTTTTATTTCTGTTTCCTAACAGCAGTATAAGACATTTTGAATTAAATAAATTACATACATTCTTCTTTTTGTGTCAATTAATTTAAATAAAAAACATTTTTTTGACACCCTGTATAAATAATTATCTTAATGTTTATATTAGTGAATAGAGAATTAAATAACCTTTCAAATGAGCTAGCACACGATCCCTATTCTCATTTAAAAAAATAGTCGAGTACGTCATCACGCCCAGGTGGAGGACGTTACTAATATGATATTATATATTATGTCCAAAACCATAATTTTAAAATCGAGCAACTTTTGTATTTTATATTTTTTTCTAATTTTTTTACAGTTTACAGGGGGGTCAAAATATAGTGAATAGCCCTGTACATTCTTCAATTCTTACAGTTTCCTTTTGTTGTCAATGGAGTAGTTCACTAATTATATTTAGAATCAGAAACTAGGAGTAATAGAAATATTTCATATGAAACAATATACAATTTTATTAATTTATTAGCAAAGCTCTTTCGGCTTAAGCCATCTACAGAGCGATGCTACAATAAAATATCTCTTAAACGCAACTAATTTTTAATTTTACATAACATACTAACTAAAAACTTAAATATTTTTCATTAATTATTAATTTATAACAGTTTTGTAATTAACCTTTTGACAAATTATTCTTCTTTAAAACAAAAAAAAATTCAAAAACATTTTCCAGCATTGATAAAAAATTAGTTCAGTTAATTAACATACTCATAACTTTACCATCACATATTTTCTCCTTTACATTTAAAAAATTTGAATTTTTGCTTTGGAGATAGTTTGTTGATTGAATTATTTTAGATCTTCAATAATTTTTTTCAACATGTACTCGTATTATATTTTTTTTTAAATAAATTTTATGTATCTAAATTTCATTTGTTTTTGATACATTTCTCAATTTTTAAATTTCAATTTCTCTAAAACTTTCACAATTTACATAGTCCAATTTCCTGTATATGACACATGTCAGAGGTCACTTTTGTAAAAAGAGAGGTACATTTAGGAGAGCATATCCTGTTTTAGTCTACTGTTAGTTCATTCTGTCGGTTGCCTCCACTTCAGATAGTAGGTTCTTAACCTTGCCATAAATGTTTTTTTTTTTAATTTTTTACAATTTTTTATTTATAAAATTCAACCTCCGACCAATATTTTTAAAAACTGCATAAGAACTTTTTTTCCTTTGACTTAAGCTAAACTTTGTGTAATTGTTAAAAATTGGTTGCTTATAAAAGATACCTATTTTATTGTAGCATAGATCTGAACATGGCTTTGCAAACCGAAAGCGCTTAGCTAGAAATTAATAAATTTTACACACTTCAAAAATGCTTTAATTTGCCTAGTCATTCAGTTGTCATAAGTGTGCATAAAAACATATCAGTTTTTTCAATTAAAAATATACAGTTCTAATTCTTAATTTAATTTTCAGATACCTCCTGTGATGGTTCAGCGATTCCTAAGCAGTGGCGTTCACCTGAACATCGTACATCTTAACTAGGTTATAGGATCCATGTTATCTCATCAGGACGACAGGCTCGTTCCAATATTCTGATACAAGTAGCTGGTCTGCTTTCCTTTCTCTCTTCTTTTATAACGCTTTGTTCGTGTCCCGCTCTTGCACACTGGCTGCGATAGTAAACAACGTTGTATCTGCTCCTACTACATTCCATATCTACTGGAACGGATGCTGCATCCGTCTGTTACTTGTCAAAACGTCAGTAGCCTTCCTGACCCCACTCGCTGTTCTGAGGAACCAGTAGAATTTGTTATGATTAGATTATTGGTGTATTGAAATAGAGAACACTGAATAAAACAAACATAATTTTAGTAGTTCCAGTATAATCCAAGTATTTTGTATATAAAGTAAATTAATAACAAACTTTTGCGCTTCAAAACAGTTGCACATGAGAAAATTGTTCAACTTCAAGGTTTATTATCTATTCTAGACATTTGTCTATGTAGGTACCTATTCTTTGCCGCTGTTAGTTCAGTGTTTTAAATTTTTCTACATCACATGACAGATATTTCAGTTTTTGATTCGTTCGCTTTTCCGAATTTCCCATTATTACTAAAGCCTTTTTCTACTTAAATATTAAATGTACCACTGAAATTATTGTCCATGGAATTAGGTACTGAATTTGGAACTGAAATATTTTTTATCGATCTATGTATATTCTTAAAATCGTTTTAGGCGTAGTCATACTAAAACTTAAAAAAGTGTGACCAATTATGCAGATACATAATATTTCGTGTGTAATATAGGATTGTTATTCGTTTTAGAGGGTGTTTTGAAAATGAAATTGCTACTTAACAAACTTTCTATCCAGTATCTTGATCTGGAGATATCGTTGTATACAGGTGATACCTACACGTTCGGTGCCCATCTTGAATAAACGCCACATGGCTGGTACCACCTACTTAAATGGTTCATTTAGTACCGTAATACTATCGTCCATACTCGTGCGTCGCCGGCACTCTTTATGAAACCCTCGTGCCGACACACTGTCGGTGTGGGCACTGAACTAGTTAAACACATATTTAGTACCCGGTTCAAAATTAATGTCGAACAGAAGTATGTAACTGTAAAAAAATAAAATATCGGAGTCGCAGTTTTTGGAATTAGTTGGGATATTTCAGAAGTTAGTAGAGAATTTAAAATATTACACCGTAAAAATAAAATTAATATTAAAGAAAGCATGCAAAACTAAACAAGACTTACGTTACAAACACGATTTATGTTAGCAACAGGATTAAAGGATTTTGGGTTCAAAATATAAAAATAATATTGTATTGCATTTTTTCCGAAGAGATCCTTTCGGATTGTTCCGGCGCCAATTGCATCTTTAACCCTGTCTGAAGTAACTAGTGGCGATCTATCACTAGCCCGGGGGACCGACGGATTAACGTATCCTCCGAGGCACGGTGAACGGCTCTTATCATCTTTAGAAATGAAAATGTCGTTGTTGTTGCCGAGACTCGAACTCTTGATCTCTGGCTTATGAAGCCAGTACCTTACCGCTGATCTACGGTCGTTCACTGGAACCAAAAGACTTAAACAAAGCTGTACAATGATAACCTAAACTGACTTTTCTTCATTATTCGACTATGTATTGGCTATCATGCACCCATATATTGTTGAGACCGATATTTTTTAAAATCCTTATGTATGTGTGCTTGCCATGTTTATTTGGCACGTTTGCTTTCAATGTATACCCTATATTCAGCCAATACTTGTACTAGCAATAGTCGATGTTACTATTAATAATTGTGTTTTTCGCAATGCTGACTCAACGGTAAGTTATATGGATATCTATCTTACCGTCCATTACATAAAACCGTACAAAAACTTAACTGTTCACAAGTAGTCCACCTGTAGTCGGCTGTTTATCATCAATAACAACAATTTATTAAAAAGTCCGTTAAAATAGTTATGTTTATTTAAAAGACCATTTCGGGCTAGATCACATAACGTTTTCGGAACGGAAATTCCATCATCGTTGCTGCTTACAAGCTACACATGGTTGAGCCACTAACATTATCTAGGTGAATTCCTTTAAATGCAATAAAGTTATTATAATATTACATTGTTGAAGATAATCGTATGTGATGTTTAAATTTTTATTTGAATTTACATCATGACAACGCAGTACTCCCAACTATAGAGAGGTTTCTCTCAGAGCCAGCAATCTACATAGTTGTAGTCCTGCGTTGCCATGATGAAAAATAAGGTAAACGTTTAAACATCACCTAAGATTATCTAGTACTGCGTTGCCATGATGAAAAATAAAGTAAACGTTTAAACATCACCTAAGATTATCTACAACAATGTAACCTTACAATAACTTTACACCATTTAAAGGGTTTTATCCCAGATATTTTAGGAATTGATGATGGAATTGTCATTCCGAAAATATTCTGTGATATAGCCCGAAAGGGTTCTTTTTAATAAATCTTTTTAAAGGATTTGTTTGATATTTTTTTTAACGAACTGTGTATAACTTACAAAATCTGAAATTATTTTACCTCAAATCACATCACATTACGTAATATAAGATCTTAAAATTAGTAGTAATTTAAATTTAGCAAATGTCGTTTTCAAAGCGCCCCCTAGAGTCGATCAGCAGTGTGAAAATGCGAGCAGAACTGGCTAGTCGCACGTGTTAAGTGATATAAGCGTGCCATATACCCCACCTGTCGCCACTGTTTTACGTCATTTTTCATTCTCATATATTGTTCTCCATTGATGTTCACCCGCCATTTTCATGTGTGTTTAATTTAAAAAAATAAAAATAAAGAAAAGAGATATTGCTACATTCTATTTGCCAGCATGAATTTTTAATTGTGTGAAATAAGTACATTTTTCTCTCTAATAATAATATATATTATATAAAAATAATTCATTTGTAGATTATTTCTTGGAGAGATATCACGGTTGTTTGACGTGGGACTGTACGTGTACGCTATAGGCCGTTGATTGTACAGTAGAAACTGTCATAGGTGGTCAGAAAATAAGGCTGAATGGTATATGAGAAAAACTCCAAACTCAGATATCAAAAGAAAACTTTTCGAAAAACTTCAGAACAAATGTCTATTACTACTTTCAAATCAATCAAACATATTTTTTTAAACATCTAATCAAAGAAAGTGCTGTTTTTATCGTATTTGGGCTTACATATTTCTAGGAATATCAGATTTTGGTCCATTCTTGTAAAGTGGATGTATGCGATAAAATGCGTAGGTAATTTTTGTAATTGTAACGACATATTTTGGAAGACAAAGAGACAATTTTCAAACTTAAAATACGATTCTGATAATGTGTTCTTGTGGCATGTCTGAGTTAAATATTGTATTTATATGGGATTAGCCACAGCCAACTGCAATGACAATTACATTTTTGTCTAAAAAGATTTGACGTTTAGATTTCCACTTCAGAAATCTTTTTTGAAAAAATATTAATAAAAAAAAAGAAAATTGTGCTCAAATAGAATATAACCGTCAAGGTGTTGATGAGGTTATGTTTTATCAAAAAATCAAACACTTGAGGGTAGTAAAATACTTGGCCATGATGTTATAGGTAACAGCCATACTTTGGCTTAAAAAAATATAAGAGTTGATGTTTTATGCCGTATTGTACATCAAATTTTGATTATTCTGTGTGTTTCTGAAGTTTTTCTATAGGTTTTAGGATTCTGTGTTTAATAGTGTTCGTAAATTGTGTTTGTGTATTGTGTCTTGCATATGTATTGTGTATGATTAAGACGAAGCAGAATTTACAAACACTCCCAAACACAGGATCGCAAAACTCCTAGAGATAATGCAAATAATGCAGAAACACACAGAATAATCGTATTTTGATGTACCCTAGCATAGAACATAAATCATCCACCCTCAAATCCTTTTAGCCAAAACATGGTTGTTACCTATAATACCATGCCCAAGTACGTCAACCTCAATTTTTTATTTTTTGATCAAACATAACTTCAGCAATACCTTGGCGGTTATACACTCTTTTAAAGCAATTTCTTTTCTTTAATAATCTATTTTGAGAAGATTCCCCGAGTGTAAATTGAAAGGTCAAATCAAATTACGAAAATATAATTGTTGTTAACTGTAACTAATCTCATATACACATAATATTTAACTTAAAATAAGAAAATACCTAGTGGTTAACTGTGTACCATTATAGATAAAAACTTATAAAGCGGTGAATATGTTAAAATTACATTGTCATAGGGCTTTTCATCGATTGTCATGTGTTTCAAGCTTCTTTCATATGTTGTATAATCTGTGTATAATATTAATATACACGGATTATACGACATTTGACAGAAGCTCGAACCAAATGACTGTGAATGAAAAGCCCTATTGTTTAAATTTGTGGATTGTGCAGAAGACACCAGCCAACTCGAATGGAATGAAGGACTATCTTCGACAGTTTTCATAATATTTTAATTTGAACAATAATGCAGTTAGCTACGAATATAGTTCGTCCGCTATAACTTTTCCCATGCGTCACGATTCATTTTCAAACAAATTAAGTCAAAACTTAAAGTGAAACGAACGTCGATGTGTATATATATATTTTGTATACCGTATACTATATACTACACACATCGGCGTACGTTTCACTTTATGTGTTGACTTAATTTGTTTGAAAATGAATCGTGATGCATGGGAAAAGTTATAGCGAACGAACAATACCTAATACCTTCCCAGTATAGTTTGTAGAAATTGTTCTTTGATTAACTAAAATATACAGATTAGATTCTTTCTTTTTTTTTATCTTTATCACTAAATGCTATAAAGTCGAAATCAGTAAGATATGTTAAGTTTGGAGTTTTTTTACCCATTAAAAGATTATTCTAGTTTGAGAAAAAAAGAGACCGCAAACGTCTACGGTTAGCTTGGGAAAATGTAAATTCCAAGAAATAGCCTATGATTATTTTAGACAAAAAAAAAAACACATCTTTGCTACGAGTTGTACTTATTTTTTCTTCATTGTACAAATTGTGTTATATTAAATGGTTAATATTAACTGTGCTCTTTGTCCGAGAGAAAACCTTCCTTCACTGAAGCGTGTGTGTGTATATAATGTGTACAAATATATATGTTAATTCAATGTAATCAACAAAATGCATTCAAGAAACTAAGAATCTCCAGCACCGTCGTTATTATTGTAATCAATAGTTGAATTCGTATCCGATAGGTGTCGTCTCGATGATTCTTGACAAATATATGGAGGTTTTGAATTAGACGGGGCTGTACCGTCGCCCCGTAAGCGATATTATTCTGATTAGATTTTTTTGCACAAAATTGCTCTAAAGAGGTTCTTATAACAAATCCATAGGGTGCCAGGCGGTGCCATGGTCGAAAAATTGTTTATAAATATTTTTTTTTTAAATTCACAAAAAAACATTTTTATTTCGAACAATTTTTTTTTAGATAAGTTTGGTCATTTTGAGCAAAAAAAGGTCTCTTGTTATTTTTCCCTAAAATTGATTGTTGGCGAGTTATACGCGATTTAAAATTTGAAAAATGCAAAAACGGCCATTTTCAAGGCTTTATAACTCGATTAAAAATTATATTAAAAAAGTCACAAAGCAATCCAATCAAAGCTTAAAATCACTTCTTCAAGATACTGAAGAAACTTTTGTCATTATTTTATTACAAAGCTATTTTTTTAATTATTAACAATTAGCACTACAGTCCAAACTTTATCGTCGATTCGTTAGGTAAATTATTCCGATTCGTTTTTTTTTGCACAAACTTACTCAGAAAGAGGTCCATATAACAAATCCACAGGGTGCTGGAAGGTTCCGGTGTCGGAAAATTGTTTAAAAAATTTTTTTAAACAAATTTAAAAAATCAATTTTTTCACTTCGTCCTTTTTTTTTAGATTATGTGGGTCATTCTGAGCAAAAAAGGTTTCTTGTAATTTTACTCTAAAATTGATTGTGTCGAGTTATACGCGATTTAAAATTTAAAAAATCCGAAAATGGCTGTCTTCAAGTCTTAATAACTCGATTAATAATTATTATTATGAAAGTCAGAAATCGACCAAATCAAAGTTTAAAACCCCTCCTTCAAGATCTTGAAGAAATTTTTGTCATTATTGTATTACAAAGCTGTTATTTTTAATTATTAACAATTAGCGCTACATAATAATAATTTTTAACCGAGTTATTAAGCCTTGAAAATGACCATGTTTGCATTTTTCAAATTTTAAATCGCGTATAAATCGATAACAATCAATTTTAGAGAAAAATCACAAGAGACCTTTTTTGCTCAAAAGTATCAAAATTATCAAATTATCTAAAAAAAAATTGTTCGAAGTGAAAATATTATTTTTGTGAATTTGTTTAAAAAAAATTGTTTATATAACTTTTAGACCAAAGTACCGCCTGAAACCCTGTGGATTTGTTATAAGGACCTATTTTTGAATAAGTTTGTGCAAAAAATCTGATCGAAATAATTTCACTAACGGAGGCGACGATACAGCCTGGACAACAGCGCTAATTGTTAATAATTAAAAGTAACAGCTTCGTAATAAAATAATGAAAAAAAATTCTTCAGGATCTTGAAGGAGAGGTAGTAACCTTTGATTTGGTCTCTTTTTGACTTTCATATTAATAATTTTTAAGTTATTAAGCCTTGACAATTTCCATTTTCGCATTTTTCAAATTTTAAATCGCATATAACTCGACAACAATCAACTTTAGAGAAAAATGACAAGAGTCCTTTTTTGCTTATGGCCCAGGTTATCTAAAACAAAATTGTTCGAAATGAAAATTATTTTTGTGAATGTGTTTAAAAAAAATTGTTAAAACAATTTTTCGACCACGACACCGCCTGGCACCCTGTGGATTTGTTATAAGGACCTTTTTTGAGTAGGTTTGTGCAAAAAATCGAATCGGAATAATTTAGTTACGGGGGAGACGGTACATCCCCCTCTAAATGGTAATGTTTTAGATTTAGGCTGTTCCCGTGTGCTGATAGAAAATAAACGCTAAAAATGTTATATAATGTATATAATTTACGAAAACTACTATTATTTTTTAAGTAAATACCATATTAGAGTACGTTTAATCATCTAAATATTTTATTTGAGTTTCTATTTATTTGTATTGGCTTCAACAATTAAATTAGTTTCATTGTTCCTTTTTGTAAAAAATGCAAGTAATTCAATATACAAAAACGAAAACAGTAAATCCTTTTTTTATTTTCTCCTATTACCCCAACCTTTATTGTTTTTCCGACACTGCCATGATTATCATGGTTCTGAAACTGTTTTCTCGTGGCATGTCTAAGGTATTCATAAAGTATAAAGTCATTTGTATAACAAGGGAGTAAAGTGCTACTTTTCCTCCCGAGCAGTAATCATTCAAGGGAGGAAAAGGCACTTTACTCCCATGTTATACATACGGTTTCTACACCTTCCTCAAATAACAAGTCATTTTTTCATTTTTACTTAATTTATTTATGTAACTAACCAACAAAATTTATTAAAATTAAAACTAACAAGTAGGTACAATATAACTGTCAACTGTCAAATATAAGTCAAATTAATAATGTAAACATTGTTAAATCCAAATAACAATTCACTGTTTTTTACCATTCTACAAAATACAGGGTGTTTTATAAATAAACGTTAAAATGTATAGATACTTACGTAATAGAAAATAGACATTGTACAGGGCGTCAATAAGTTATATTTCATAAATGAGATACCATGACGTCACTTTTACTTTTCCTCCCTACAATCAGGTCCGGAAAAGTATACTTTCGGTAGAGGTAGGTGGAAAAATATTTTTCCACCTACCTCTACCGAAAGTATACTTTTCCAGACCTGATTGTCTTTCGGTAGAGGTAGGTGGAAACATATTTTTCCACCTACCTCTACCGAAAGTATACTTTTCCGGACCTGATTGTAGGGAGCAAAGTTGTACTTTTCCTCCCCAGGGAGGAAAATATTTTTCCTCCCTAGAGGAAAAGTAAAAGTGACGTCATGGTATTTCATTCATGAAATATAACTTATTGACGCCCTGTACAATATCTATTTTCTATTACGTAAGTGTCTATACATTTTAACGTTTATTTAAAAACACTCTGTATTTTGCAGAACGGTAAAAAACAGTAAATTGTTATTCTGATTTAACAATGTTTACATTAATAATTTGACTTATATTTGACAGTTGACAGTTATATTGTACCTACTTGTTAGTTTTAGTTCTAATAAATTTTGTTGGTTAGTTACATAAATAAATTAAATAAAAAGGAAAAAATGACTTGTTATTTGAGGAAGGTGGAAAAACCATATGTATAACATGGGTGTAAAGTGCCTTTTCCTCTCTTAAATGATTACTGCCCTCAGCTACGCGTCGGGCAGTAAACTTCATTCTCGGGAGGAAAAGTAACACTTTCCTCCCTTGTTATACAAATAGCTATTTTTTTTTGTTTTCTGGCCTTGGTTCAAAACCTTTAGCCACGTAATTACATATAAATGTTAGTACTCATTCATACCAAATTGTGTTTATATGAGATTAAGCCACAATTGATTGTAATGATAATGACATTTTTAAACAATGATTTTCGTGTCGATTTTCACTGCCAAAATCGTTTACAAAAAAAATTATTTTAGAAATTCTGCAAAAATCACCAACATATTGTAAGGAGGTATTTGACAATAAAAAATAATGCGACGCAAATTGCCTTTATTTTCTCTCTTTTTGTATGTTATATAAGAAAACTAACACGTTAATTAAGGAACACAATTATAAATTATTTTGCTCAAACCTTATTTGATGAAAAATTCTAATTTTGTTTTGATAAAGTTTGAAAATAGGTATATATTGATCTTGTTCGTTTATCATATTTACTTCTTCCACCTTTACGTTGTATCTTCTACTTTTTTCTATCCACCTTCTACCTTTTTACTTCTTTAGATCTTGCTAGTACGAACTTATGTATCATCTAACTTCTTTCTTTTCTTCATTATCTTATATTGTTTAAATTCTTATTCAGAGACCATAGATCAATCATTTACTATACTTACTGTCATTTTGTCCCAATTTGTTGTTTGTTGAGCTTTCTCGTCATATTGAGTAATATCATCAAAAATCGTTCACCTGCTTCTTTTTACTACCCGAAGACTCATTTTTGCAGAAGATATAAAATGCAACGACTACATTACAAAACATGTGAAGCTGTTTACGAGAACTAATATGATTTTGCAAATTTTAGTTATAAATATACTGATACATGGCCAGAATGAACGGAAAAGCGAAACATGAACAAATAAAAGCCCCAATGTCCAGATCAGTAAACACATGAACCAAACACATGACAGATTCAATGGGAATACCCACGAAGCATAGAAGAAAAGTATCTCTACTTCTTGACTAGAAAATCAAAGAAGATAATAGAGGGTGTAAAAACCTTCATTGCATTTTACGTCTGTTTATTATAGTTTTATGGTATCTTGATTATTCTTAAATCATTTATTATTAAATATGTGTTTTTGTTGCACTTGCATACATTGTCAAAAAGATAATACAACATAACCTAACAGAACCCATAATTTAAGCATTAATATTGAGTTTATTCTATATACTTAGATTTAATGATTTCGGATAAAAATATCACAAAATAGAACATTTTAAGCGTCTATTTCAATTGCAATTGAATCACGAGAGAACACCAACGGATCATTTAGAGAAAAATTTTAAAAAGTGTTTTACTCAGACATGGAGTTTGAATGAATGATTCTGTTGTATGCCAGGGCGTTATATTATATATCTAATCTTATTAAAAATTCTGTAAATTTACTCTTATAATATATTATATACATATAATTATGGTATAGTTAATTATTAGATAATATCTCAACAACTATCGGAAAAACCTTAGAGAATATCAAAAAAAAATCCATATGACGTCCCTTAACTTTTATACAAAACTGTACAACCTTGCTTTAGATCCTTTCTAAGACTATTGTTAACGATGTTTATGTGCAATCATGTTATTTTAAGTGACTGAACTTTATGCTTAAAAATATTTATATTGTCGAAATTTTTTCAAGGTTTTAGTGTTGGTATAGTCGTGTATTCGAATGTTATTTCGTTATTTGGCTTCAGTCTCGAGAAAGTAATATTTTACACTCACAAATATCAGGCCCAATGGTAAACATATTTAAGAAAATAGAATATCTCGCGCTGGTAACTACTTTTCTAGTTGTTAGTAAGTCAAAAAAGCAAAATCAACAAAATCAAAGAATTTTATATAAATTAACTTTGGAGATGGTACATCAAAAACGAAATAATAGGTTTCGTTCGTTTGTTAAGTAATATTAAGCCTTTCCGACCCGATTTTTTGTCCAGAAATAAAAATTATTTCTCTTCTTTGACGTTTTAATGAAAACTTGAAAGCTAAAAGAAGACGGCTGCCGTTTTTGATTGATTTTTGTGACATAAAATGTGTTTTTGGCAATATGTCCATTATATTGGACATCAGTACTGTAATATGCATATTAAAATTTTATACATTTTTATATTGACCCGAATAGAAACATCCAGAATTTAAAAAATGGTGTTGTCAATACAGTATAATTTTAGATAAAATGAAACTCTTTAAAACAATGTATCTGCTTTATAAAGCATAAAAGTACATCGTACTTTGGAAAAAGTACTTAAATTTAACTTTCACGACATTAATACTTGCACTAGTGTCTTGTTTTCATTTTCATATTCAAAATAGGATAAGATCAACCATACTTTTTTAATTTCTCTGCTCGGTTTTATTTCTAGGTACAAGGAATTTTCGTATGACTTTTGGACTATCTTTTTAGGACCGTTTGGAATGAAACCTGAAATAGTATAATATCAGCTTCTACAATCTAGTAACGATGATAAATAATCCATTATTTTTCGTTATCTTAGTTTAAAATACAAACCTATATCAGTCTTTGTGGACGTTGTAAAATTATTCAATATTTTTACTATCGCGAGTATACATTTTATATGAACTACACTCGCGATCATAAAAAGCGGGTCACTCGATGAGTTATTCAAGTTAGATTTCTCGAATTTTCTAAACCTGTTGTCCAATTTGAGTGATTTTTTAGTATGTTATAGCCTTATTCTTTAACAATATCTCCATAATAATATTGTTGCTAGACAGGTAAATTATCATTGTATACCGGGTGTAACAGTCATACTGTGTTTATTCCTCAAAGTTCGAAACACTCCGTGGAATGTTTTATCATAGATAAAATATTGAAATTAAAACTCGATTGTAGCCTTAGGCTTTCTTAACATATTCTTTTTTTATTTATTTGTTTATGTTGGATAATAAAAAAGTAAGGCACCTTAACAACTAACCATGTTTTTCATCAATATAGGGTGTTTCTAAATAAGTGCGACAACTTTAAGGGGCAATTCTGCATGAAAAAATAATGACCGTTTGCTTTATAAACGTATGACCGCCAATTCTTCGGTTTCGAGATACGGGATGTTGAAATTTTTCTTACAAACTGACGATTTATTTATTGCTCTAAAACCGGTTGAGATATGCAAATGAAATTTGGTAGACGTTAAGAGGTAGTTATGGCGCATTTTTTGACATACAATTAAGAATTTTATATTCACCATTGGCGTGCATACGGGATGTATCTAAAATGTTTATACCCGTATGCACGCCAATGGTGAATATAGAATTATTAATTGTATGTCATAAAATCCACAATAGCTGCCTCTTAAAACCTACCAAATTTCATTTGCATATCTCTATTGGTTTTAGAGCAATAAATAAATCGTCAGTTTGTAAGAAAAATTTTAACATCCCGTATCTCGGAAACGAAGCATTTGCGGACATGTGTTTATAAAGCAAACTGTCATTATTTTTTCATACAAAATTACCCCTTAAAGTTTGTCGCACTTATTTAGAAACACCCTGTATTGATGAAGAACATGGCTAGTTATTAACGTGCTTAATTTTTTTATTATCCAACATAAACAAATAAATCAAAAAAGAAAAGGTTAAGAGAGCCTAAGGCTACAATTTAGTTTTAATTTCAATATTTTATCTATGCTAAAACATTCCACATGGTATTCCGAACTTTTAGGAATAAACACAGTATGATTGTTACACCCGGTATACAATGACATTTTACGGGTCTAGCAACAATATTATTATAGCGATATTGCTAAAGAATAAGGCTATAACATACTAAAAAAATCACTCAAATCGGACAACAGATTTAGAAAATTCGAGACATCTAACTTGAATAACTCATCGAGTGACCCGCTCTTTATAATCGCGAGTGTATTATTAAAAGGGTGACGAAACATATGAAACATAACTTGAAAGCTGAAAGAGGGCGGTTGCCGTTTTTGTTTAATTTTTGTGACATAAAATGTGTTTTTCGTAAGATGTCCATTATATTGGACATCAGTACTGTAATATACGTATTAAAATTTTGGTTAAAATATTATTATGCTTATACTAAATTTACAATCAAAATTCAGTAGAAATAAACACACCAAGACACGTTAAATGCTACTAGGAGCACTCCCGAATCATAATTTACAATGTATAAACTTTGGAAATCATGATTTGGGATTTACAATGTATATACATTGTAAATTATGATTCGGGAGTGCTCCTAGTAGCATCTAGCGTGTCTTGGTTTGTTTATTTCTACTGCAGCTTGATTGTAAATTTAGTATAGTTGTTCTGAACATATAAGAAAATCAGACATTAGATGTAAAGGCAATATTTGGTACAAACATTTCTTATTAGTATTTTATAATTTTTTGTCTATTTCAATGGACATTTGGTCTGAAAGGGTACGGATATTGAAATACTTTTTATAGAAATGTATAAAACAATTGGTTTATTAAGAGAAAAATCCAAACAAAAACTTTGTATCCTTACACGAGGTTATCAAAAATAATATGAATTGTTTCTATATACGTATTCGTCGTATAGGTACTGAAGTCTATTATACATAGGTAGGTACATTTAAAAGAAAGGTAAAATGATTCTAAAATCAATAGAATTACATTTAAAAAAAATACTGTTGGGATGATATTGTAAGAATAAAATAGAGTTGTACATAGTTTTTTTTTAGTATTGTAAAAGTCAAAAGATGTTTTGATTTCACTTAATAAAGTTTGTTTAAGTACTAAATGTTTGAAGTCATTTCACAACAAAATTACCTATAACTTTTGTACTTATATAAGTACAAAAAAATATTTAATACTTAAGGAAAGATGTTTAGGTACCAAGAAACAAGACATTCTTGTTTGTATCAAAACATATTTTGTCTCTTACAAACCAGATCATAAAAATGTATTTCTCGAATACGTGGAGTTCGCATGAATTTTTGTGTTTGTATTTCTTGATCAATGCAGACATTTCTGATAAACATAAAATTCGTTTGATTTTTTAAGCGAAAAGACGGGATTCATTTGAGAGATGAAATTCACTTAAAATTGTATTTTATGCTCCTTATTTTTTACATGATGCATATTATCATTTATTTAAAGCCTCACTAATATAAAATTGTTGTTTTCTCCGTTTTTTAAATTAATCGTTAAAATTCAATGTTTTCACATATTTTTCCCCTAGTGGAACTCGAGTCTATTTGCCGAATTATTTGTAGTGGACTCAACTAATGAATGGAATTGAAAAATATTCAGGAACGAAAATTGCCAACACTATGCCATATACGACATGATGTATTAAAGTTTGGGACAGTTTGTTTTCGTTTTGAATTTTGTTTTAAATTATATTTAGATGTGTAAGGCTAATCACACTATTTTAGCGTCATCATACAATTGTTCTCATATTTAACCACTACCTCTCACTTGTATATATATCTACAATTGTAGCATTATATTTGTTTTTATTATATTTTTTTTATTTCGAGTCTATTATTATTTGTCGTTATAATATTTTATCTAGTTCTTCGGGTGTGAAAGGAATGTGGTACAACTAAGCAATAAA
The DNA here is from genome assembly GCF_917563875.1 of Diabrotica virgifera virgifera. Lineage (NCBI taxonomy): Eukaryota > Metazoa > Arthropoda > Insecta > Coleoptera > Chrysomelidae > Diabrotica > Diabrotica virgifera. Next base: position 230,359,851 of record NC_065443.1, on the reverse strand, counting down.
TGACATTTAGTTTTTGGTGTCTAGGAATATTAGTCGTGTAAAGGTAATAGAATCAACTTCTGTTTATGTTTACGCACCCATAATCAAATGCTTTCCAGCAGAAACCAACAATGGAATTACAACGGGTACCAATTAGAAAGCAATAGAAAAAAAATTAAACAAAGAATGTTTATAGAAAACAAAGGGGTAAAGTAAGGCCACCTGAAGCTGGAAAGAAATTGTAATTAGAAACATCGGAGAAAATTGCTTGCAGGCCAGTCTTGAAGGCTAGATTTGAAATCGGAAAATGATATTAATGAGAAACGACAATTATGTAGACTAGATAAATATAAGAGAAAATGAACCCTAAAAAAATCTATTATTCGAAATGTTCACAGAACGGTCGAAATATTTCGTAAAGATATTTATTTTTAATTTCTATAGAATATCGTGAACTTAAAATGTTTCGCTTAAACATCAGCTATTAACTAGTTTTGATGGGAAATATGCCACAATTTTACTAAAAAAATAGTTTTATTTTTTTATTTTTGAAGTAAAAAATAAAATCATTTTTTTAGTAAAATTGTGGCTTATTTCCCATCAAGCCTAGTTAATTTCAAAAACGCCACAAGAAAATAGCTTCAGAACAACATAAACATCAGCTATCAATATATATTTGTTCGTTGAACAAATTAAGTCTGCAATTTTTTATAATGTTCTTGAACTCCTAAGTGGAGCATAGAGCTTCAGTGAAAACGCCATATCGGGTTCTATTTTGCTCTAGGACCTTCACCTCATTCCGAGACTTTCTTTGACCTCTTATCTCGTCCATGATGAATCTTCTCCAAGTTTGTGTTGGGCTACCTCTTTTTCTTTTTCCTTGGAAATTCCTCTAGAGCAGTCTTTGCAATACCGGAACTATTTTATCGAAGTGTGACCGATGCAACCCCACTTTCTGGACCTTATTTCATTTTCTAACCTCTTTTGTAGGGTCAGGTGTAGTAGATCTTAGTTCCGGATAATTTTTGGCCAGAAAGTTGCCAGAAAAATCTGCAGTTTTACCCTGGTCAATTTCTAATATTTCTCCGTTTCACCTTTTTGCTATGTATGGAAATTTCAAAGATATGCTGAAAGCCTGCTTTCCTGCAGTTAAATTGTTGGCATACAAGGAATTCGTTTTGCCGTTGAAAAAACTAAATCAACATTAGGTTTTCAGTTTTTTGAAACTTATTCCTCTATCTAACAATAAAACACTGAAAACGTTTGTATTCTATACTTCCACAAAATTTATTACAACTATGTGACTACAGCTGTTTCGGCAGAGTGCCTTTCTCAAGTGATTTAGTTTACAATGGTTTGCCTATTTAAAGTCTTTAACTGAAGAAGTTGAAGAGTGGGGAGCTGTTTGTCTCGAGTTGATCATTCAGAATTATATCTGTATTTGTCAATTTATTAATTTCCATAGATTCTAATAAAGATAGCTTAAGGCCTTTATTTTGAATATGCAGAATTTGATACTGTTCATTAAAAGAATGATTATGATCTAGAAGGTGAAGTGCGTATGTAGAAGTATCTGTTTTTCTATTGTTGAGAGCTCTTTTGTGTTCTGCTATCCGTTTGTCAAAAGTTTGACCGATGTAAGTTTTCGAACAGTCACTACAAGTTAGTTTGTAAACACCACTCTGTAGTTGTTTTCTCTTTGGGCTCTTATTGTTCTTAATATATTTGCTTAAGTTGTTGTTAGTTCTGAAATCTGGTGTTAATCCTTTCTTTTTTATGTATCTGGCTATTTTTGTTGTTATCTTGTCAGTATATGTGATAGAGCAGAAGGTACTGGGTTCTTTCTGTGGTGGTGGATAGACTAATTTCAGGACTTTCTTACGGAGTTTTTGGTTTAAAATTTTGTTAATTGTTTGTTCGTTATAGCCATTGTTTACTGCTATTTGTTTAATGATCTTCAGTTCTATCTCGAAGTTATTCTTTGACATGGGAATTTCTGTCAGTCTATGTATCATGCTATGGTAGACTGCTAATTTGTGTTGTGTAGGATGGGATGATGAATTGTGTATAGTTGTGTCAGTATGGGTAGGTTTATGATATACGGAGAACTCATGTTTGTTGTGTAGTGTGGTAATTGTTACGTCTAGAAAGTTTATGGACTTATTCTGTTCTGTTTCTATTGTGAACTTAATGTTACTATGAAGTGAATTAATGTATGATAGAAATGGATCAAGTTGCCTGTTAGTTCCTGTAAAGCATACTAGTATATCATCCACGTATCTCCACCAATATAAGAACTGTTTAAATACGGGATGTTTAGAAATTGTTGTTTCAAGCTGGTTCATAAATATAGGTATCTCGTAGCAATGGGCTTAGAGGATTACCCATCTGCACTGTTGTTTGTGTATATTTGATTATTGAATTCAAAATAGTCTTGATTTATGCAAATTTCAAGTAGGTGTAAAATTTCAGATGCAATGATTGGATTTGTACTATTATGGTCTAAAAGATTTTTAACTAAAACAAAAGTTTCTGTAGGAGGAACACTAGGAAAAATATTTTTACGTCAAATAAAATTAGTCTGGAGTTGTTGAAAAACTCGAAAATTTCGATTTATTTATTCGATATATTTAAGGAATTTAAATTAAACAGTAGGAGAAAGGGTTCTCCTGGTTAATTCCGTTGTTTGTTTTAATATGTATGGACAATTCACGCTGAATCTGTACTCTGCACTCTACTTTTTCAAGGGGTAAAATGTTTAATTTTGTTAAAATTACCTACTGATAACATGTTTTCGCTATATCAACTAGAGTCATAGATTGCTTTGTAGTCTATTAATATTTGATGATCTATTACACACTCCAGTATTTTTATAATTTGACTTGAGTATAAAAATCTGATATTCCCTTTTATTATGTATCTTATTTGATCTCCATGACGCTGTTAAACATTCTGACGATTTTTCCCCATTCTGATAAAGTTGTTAAAATTTGTCGCAACCGCGGTTACCTGCCTAGTCGCGAATGTTCTTCAACCAATTAGCCTTGTTTTCTACCAGTTCGAAATTTTCGATATGTTATGATTATAATTAAAATATTCTCCTATGTCCAACTCTTGGACGAAGCAATTTATTTGACGGCGACCAAGAGTAAATAAGAGAAAGATAAACAGATCTCAGACCAGATAGACAGTTGACATCGAGCATATGACTGGTCACGATTGGTTACAAAATGAGCAGAGGGAGGGGACAGGAGGGAGGTTAAGTTCAACGATGCATGGAGTAGCTGTTGAATGATGATGAAGAATAGTTTCTAAATAGTGTTAACTGTTTGTAGGAATTTATTCAATCATTATGTGAATGCTTACCTCTAGGGCCTCTAGGCGAATTATGGTGGTTACTTTTATAAGCCAGATTTCAGTACTGTACAAGAAGGCTGACTGTATTATACAGATATACAAATTACACACATGAACAAAACTATTCTAAAATTATCATTCTTAGACGAAGCTGGTGTTTCAGCGAAGCATATAAAGTTGACTATGTTTCTACATAAATTAACAAGAGTGCTGCGTATTATGTTATAATATTTTATGGAAATAAATAATATTAATGAAGGTATAAATAAGTTAAGAGATAATGTAAGAGACTATAGATGAAAAAAGAACATAACTTGTCAAGTTTACTGCAATAAATTCAACTGAAAAATGAAACAAAAGCTTGATTGTCAAACAAACACAAAAAGAAGGCCGATGTTTATTTTGTACAAAATTGTTCATCAATTGTTGTATTTCTATATGAACTTTATTAATAACATTAAACTAAATTCGGCCAAACTGACTAGAAGAGATATGTATCTCTAGTTCATGTATGTGAAAACCAAATATTATGTACTTATCCCAAAACAATTTAGAGATTTATCCGTATTTAAATCTAGCCCGTAATTAGCAAAAACATCTCAAAAAAGACTTAATTGAATACTTTCTATAAATTCTTTCAATTGAAAGTGTCAAAATCAGAAATGTCAATAAAAATACAGTTTGTACAATCTGGAAAAATTTCAAAATATGCCAACAATCGATAAAATCGATAATAAAGACAATCGATATTAATTTATTATAACATCGATGGCATTGACCGAAGAAGGTGATAAAATGTTAATGCAAGTTTATTCTATATTTTTACACGTACTGCACGAGTGGTTAGTTGACATATTCTAAATATACTTTTGATTATTTGGTGTGCACTGACACGGCCCTTAGTTGTGTTCTGACTGAATTTCGTCCTTGAGCTTATGTCCATCTATATTCCGATATACATCAAATGCTTCTATTAAGTATACAGTGATGAGCGCGCTAATAACCGGCAAAATAGCTCAAAAGATGGAAACCATAATACATTGCGGAACAAAAAGAGATGAAACTAGTGGAGGTGGAAAGTATCGTTATAAACTTATAAATTAACATTACATTACATAGTTTCCCACCTTTAGACATTTGTGACAGGAGTATTTTATAAAATTCTACTGTCACAATGACAGTTGTCATACTCCTCTGATACGTTTGAAGGTGGAAAAATATGTAATGTAATGTTAATTTATTGGTTTATAACGATACTTTCCACCTCCACTAGTTTCATCTCTTTTTGTTTCGCAATGTATTGTGTTTTCCATCTTTTGCGCTATTTTGCCGGTTACTAGCTCGCTCATCACTGTATATTACAGATATTCTACAATTTTTGTATATCGTAATGATCTTTTTAGGCCCCCCGAGTCGATTGTTGGCATTTAATAATTTCTTCTAGAAAATCTGATATTGTTTTAACGTAAGTTTTTGTATGAAATATTAGTGTTATTATAGTGTATAAAACTGAGATCCACCATATTTATAATAACTTGACCATCTTTAGTTAAATTGCAATAATTATATTAACATATAATATACAATTACAATTAGATACAATAAAATACAAAAATATTTACGAAAAATTGCAAATCTATATTGGCATCAAGTGGCAAAATAAAAAATGAACATGAACTTTCGGATGAAATAGACATAAAAAGAGTAGTGAGACAAGGTTGTATACTATCGCCTTTAACTTGTATGCAGGGAAATGTTTAAGTAATCTTTAATGGAGTAACCGTGAACAATATTAGATATGCTGACGATACCTTAGTACTGGCTAATTGCGGAGAAGACCTTCAAAGTCTAATGAACAAAATAAAATACACCTGTAATCAGTATGGATTAAAGCTCAACGTTAAGAAAAGTAAGTATTAGACAGTTAGCAAACAAAATTATATACAGAATAACGGTATAAAAGTCGGAGATGCCACACTCGACAAAGTATGTATCTCGGCGGTAATATCAATGAGGACTGATCAAACCCCAGGAACTAGAAGCCGAGTAGAACAAGTCCGAGATACCTTTGTCAAAATGAGAAACATACTTTGCAGCCACGATCTACGTATTTACTTCAGCGTTTGAATGGCATATTGCTATATCTTTCCAGCCCTACTATATGAAGTGGAAGCGTGTACTATAAGTAATGTTATGCTTAACCGATTGGAAGCCTTTGAGATGTGGATATAGAGAGGACTACTAAAAATAAATTGGGTCGATAGGGTTAGAAATGAGGTGGTCCTTAAACGGCTGAACCAAACAACACAACAACACAACTAGTCAATATAATAAATAAATACAAGCTGAAATACTTCGGTTACATTATGAGACGCCTTGAAAAATATGATATTTTAGATCTGATCATTGAGGGAAAGATCCAAGGTCCTACTAGAAGAAGAACATCATGACTGAAAAATCTGAGGCAATGGTACGGAAAATCGACTACATTATTATTCAGAGCTGTCAATACAATCCAGGAATAAGGCAGCTAAAAAATCTAGCAATCTAACTACAATACTGAGGGGCAAAAAAATTTACATAGTGAGGGTCTCTAGTAACGTCTAATAACAACGTTGCAGAGGAAGTGAAGATGCAAATATTAATTGCCTATAAACATTAACATGGCTTAGTCAACTAAGATCAGTCCACAATATTGATAGCCCAAGATAAAGGTAGTCTGCAAAGATTAGTTAGTCCACAGATTTGGCATAAGAGCAAAAGAATTCAATATGACAATTTCATCTCAAAAAACCAAAACAATAGTAATCAGTAAAGAACCAATCAGATGCAAGATAGAAATTGATGGTATCAGTATTGAACAAGTAATGGAAGTAAAATACCTTGGAATTACATTGTCAAGTTACGGAGACATAGACAAAGAAGTGAGAAATCAAGTACAAAAAGCAAATAGATTGGCAGGATGCCTTATTAACACTATATGGCGAAACCGACATATTAACACTGAGATGAAGTAAAGAATTTATAAATCCAGTGTAAGACCAATAATGACATATGCATCAGAAACAAGACCCGCCACAACACAAAGCCACAGCATAATAAACGAAACCAGCAAGAACACTCCCTGATGCCGCATTTGAAGTTGAAAAGTACAGGGTCGCCATTTTTCGCGTAGTACATCTCAGTGGTGATGTGATGTGTTGGTTCATCAGTGTTGCCGATGTCACCAACTTTATTACCCGTAAGAGATTCTTTTTGAATAATTTCTGGAATTTATGCAAAAGATTAACAATACAATCGCCATTCATCGTCAATATTTTGTGTTATGTCCCAATTATTGACATAATTCCCACAGGCATACGTATAAAATTATGTTAAAAAATATGAATGTCATAAAAGTTGAGTGAATCTGATAATTATGTACAAATCGGCAACACTGTCGATTTTCTACATTGTCTGGTACTACGCATAAAATGGCCAACGATCTGCGCAGTAATAGTGCGCGAACTTTTCCCGCCTACTAGTGTGTCACTGCTGTTGCGTTTTCTATGCTGTGACAAAGCCTACTGGAAACGGCAGAGATGAGAGTACTCAGAAGAATTACAGGAAATACACTGAGAGATCGAGAGAGGAGCGAAAATATTAGAAGACAATGTAACGTACAGTGTATAAACGAATGGACATTAAATAGAAAAAAATAATGGAACAATCACATAACCAGAATGGGGGAGACACGTGTGGTCAAAATAGCACGAGATAAATCACCAATCGCTAGAAGAAGTATCGGCCAACTGCGCAAAATATGGAGTGACAACCTTCCATAGAGGTATCAATCCGCCAATGAACAAGCAGAATTGCTTATAAAGAGGAAGAAGAAGAAGAAGAAGAAGATCAGTTAACGTCGAAGATACAGCTTTGAAGTATAAAAAATGTACCAGTATCCGGCTGCGTTAAATGGGACATGTTGAAAGAATAATTAAAAAACATAAAATACTAAACAAATTAAGCAAACAAGTGCCAGTGGGAACTGAACCAAAAGAAGATCGAAGCTGAGATACATCGAACAAATAGAAAATCAAAACATACAAAGGTTAATAGAGCAGTACTCACATATGATTCAGAAACCTGGACATCACCTGAAAAAGTAAAGAAATATTATTAGCCACCTTATATCAAGGCACAAAAGAAGTTGAAATTCTGCTAAGAAGATACAACTTTGCAGTATACAAAATGTACCAGGATCATGGACATGTTGAACAATTTATTAAAGAAGGCAAAATACTAAACAAAATAAGCAAACAAGTGCCAGTGGGAACTGAACCAAAAGAAGTTCGAAGCTGAGATACTTCGAACAAATAGAAAATGATACAAACTTAAAAATAAAAAACTGGAGAGAAGCACGAAACAGATCTGTAACCTGTTCGTTGCGTTTGTTGTCCCAGGTAACAAAAATTCAGCCGAAGACAGAAGGTTCGCTTTTTAAGACATTTATTTTAGAATCAAAACATTACAAATGATAAGATAATTAGCCTTAATTACTACTCGTTAATTTCGTTAATAAAATATAATATTAACCTACGTATCGAACATTAGCTTCGGGTTGATATGACGATATCTGGTAGGTACATGAATGAATGCTGTCGCGTGAATTAGGAATTACATTTATTAATATGAAATGGACATATAAGGAGAGGAAATCTCGCTCAGCTCGCCAGCGGAAAAGACATGTAGAGAAATACGATCAGCGCTCGTAAAAGGATAGGTAAAAGGAAAACCGTCGGATTCGTTCAACACACCAAAACGACGGCGGAAAATAGTCGGGATAACTCACCTCTTATACCTCGTTGTTGCTTATTATTCTTCGATCAAACGCTCCAAGAATAATCAACTAGGCTTTTCGTTCCGATTTTTATATCGTCCGAGACGGTACAAAAACAAGTTTTACTTAATTCATTGGCGTACTCTAGACGATAAAATTATATTATCGTCACAGATCCGAATGGAGAAGATTCTGTGAAGAGACGAAGTCACAAAAAGTTTTGCAGATCCAGTGATGATGATTATTAAGTTGGTTATGGCAGATTTAACATACAGATGAGACACAATCGCCGTTACGTGTTGCTGAACGTCGACTTCTTGGAAATATGGTAAGGGTAAGGCTTATCGCAGTGCGTTTAATGGATTTCAAATGCATAAATGTAAAATTACACATCAAGAGCATTTCCCATTTCATTAATACTAATATTTGATACTGGGCTATAAACAGTTTATTAGAACTAGTAGTGATTTTTAAATGCTCGATGCGGTCTGGCCGTTTATTCTTCTTTGATTTGCCATCAGTATAACTACTTACCAATTGTAAATGTTGATCACTCTCCAGACTTGGACCTCCAAGCACTAATAAACGGTATTTTGTGATAGCTATCCTTAATTTTGAATAGCTTTTTGTATTTCGCTTGATATTATCGCATAGAATGTTGATACTGATAAAGACACTGCTATCGTAATATCAGGTACTGATACATTTTTTGAAAATAAACTTTGAAAAATTGTATAAATATAAAACTATCTATATGCCTTCATACTTCCTAACTTATTATTATTATTATAATTATACATATAATAATGCACTGAAGTATTGGGATGTTAGACTTTTTACTTTAGTACTATCACTGTGTCACTCCACGTGACCGTTTTAATATTAATATTAGTACCGGAAGGGCACAGACCGATCTGCACCATTAATCCAGAAGGTACTCGTCGAGATTTAAACAAAACTTCCTTAGATTATACTTTAAATATTATAAGTAGTATACATAATTTGGGTCATACTACTTTTGTCCATATTTATCAGCCGTACTATATTGTCTACTTAATTTATCCACTGGTAGGTATACCTTTTTTGTCATATGCTATAAGAAACCGTAGTTTTGTGGCCTTTCATTCTCACGTTGACATAACCACATAATTCGTTGAAGTTTTGTTTATGTGTTTGCATGCACATTATATTCGTTATGATACTGTTTCTCCTCGTTTTCATTCTTTCCTTGTGAGGTTTTCTAAATATGCTTTTATTTATTTATTTGTTTTTTTAACATTTTATACGTTGATTTAATAACCAATTCTCTCTATTTGGTTATTTATGCTGACCTATTCAAATCACCAACCGTTTACAGTCACAAAGAATTAATTATGTCAGTACCATGTAAGTATTTTTATATTTTAGCTGCTGTCGATTTGATAAACAAGCAGGCCAGCGCACTTACTTTGATATGAGTAGACTGGCAGCTTCCGCTTCTACTGCTTCCAGCAGTAAGGAATGAGACTTAAGCCTCGGTGTTACTCATTCCATTAATCAATACTGGAAAAACATGAGAGCATGGTGTTAATGATAGAGAAACCTGAAATTAATTATTATTAGCAGCTTTTACAAGCACTGACCCGGCCAGCCAGCAAGTTTATATGTTTGGTCAAGCACCAAAGTGCACAAGCGTCACTCCATAAGGAGGCATGACACTAGACAGAAAAAGCGAGGGAGGTTAGAGATAGAGAGAGCAGCCATTGCATTGTGTTCTTTCTTTCTGTTATATATGCCATTGTATATCCAGGGTTCGTTTTCATCTGAACGTGTTGCTTCCTCATTACTTTGTTTATACTGAGCTTTTATTTACGTTCATTTTGTGCAATTATTTATTCCGTCGTTACATATTTGCACATTATATTTTTTTATGTTTACTTCTAAGCCTTGCAAATTATTTAATATTAGATATTTAAATATATGTATTATAAGCAATTCTTTTAATATACGTCTCAGATTCTTTTATTAGGTTAAAATTTATGTCATATATCTTAAACAATTAAGCTTTTAAATGCTTAAATCCCACTGTAAGTGATCAATGGTTGACCTATGATCTGGAAATTTTTGCATGTTCTAAGTTCTGGTATTCCCTTTCAATTTTAGTTTGTTTATTTATAGAATCTAACACTAGAATTTTTATAGAATTTTTTGTACTAGTGATTAAAATTCTGGTATGGTTACAACATCCTTTTTATTACCTTTTTATGAATTATTGCATATTTTCCGTCCTTGAGGGGTATTACTATTTACATATTTACTTCATAACTATGTTAGACGCTTATACAGTGTGTCAATTTAAAAAGGTACCATCATCTATACCTATAAATTGGGTTTATGCAAAATCTATGATTTCTATAAAGTTTAAAGTCGAAAAGGTCTAATTTGCGAAGGGAACATTTTGTAGACCAGTTTTCAACTAAATGACATCAACCCTCTAGCGAGAGCTGACACGACCACCAAAATCTTTAATGGAAAGGGGGTTCATTCATACCAGTAATACCATATACATTATATTTCTTTTCGGAACTTTTGGAAAAATCAAGTAAAACCGTAAAGATATTAAGTGTCGAGTTCAGAACTCCAAAATTTTTTTGGAGTATTGAGCTCAAATTTTTTCCGAAAGTACTGAAAAGAAATACAATGTATGTATTATTTTTTGGAAAAATAGTTGAACGACCTATAAAATGATGTATCACTAACATCCCTTTCTATTAAAGAGTTTGGGGATTGTGTCAGCCACCGCTAGAGGGTTGATTGAATTTAGTTGAAAATTGGTCTACAAATGTTCCCCTCACTTAAAATAAATTTGACCATTTTTTGGCATATGCTTAGATATTCTATAGGGATCAATTTATACAGGGTGGTACCTTTTCAAATTGACACACTGTATAAATATGTCACTAGATTTTTAACTTTGCACAAAGGAAGGAAGGCTACTATAAGTAAAGCGATCAAAGAGCAGTAGGATGATCAAAATAAATAAAATAAAGTTCAAAAGAAATCTGAAAAATAACAAAAAAAAAATAATATTTGCAACAAGACCGAGAAAATGGGAAAACCATAAAACGCTGATGAGTATGAGACGTTTATCACACTGTTCTGAACCACCGACCTACATCTGACATTTAAACATTGAATATTAATATTTTTGCAATTTTGCAACAAATCAGGAACAAATTACGTCAAATTAAGTTTAAACACCAAAAAAACCAATTTAAAAGAGATTACAAATATGATAGGAGCAAAACGGAGAAAGAACTAAAAAAATTAAAAAACGAGTTTCAAAAAAGATAAGCAAGTATGTAAGAATGTACAAAAAAAAAAGAAATTAGAACAAAACATTGAGAAAAATAAAACTATGAAAATTACGCGAAGAATGTAAATAAAGGGCAAATGTTTTAGATGAAGATATGTGATCAGGACCCTAAATTGCTATCCCGAGATGCAAGATTGTGACGTCATAATTGTCAACCTTATCTCGAAGACGGTTAGCGATATCGAAATGCCGTTTTCAGATTTGAATAGAGACAAAACTACCTACCGAATGCGAATTTATAAATGAAAATTTTCGTTGACAAAAACATGTTATGAACACAGAGGCCGTCTGCAACAAGCGAACAATAACCCGCCACAAACCGAAAGGAGTAAGGTAGTAAATATAGGCTCAAAAGAAATGGTACTCTCTGAAATTTGTGATAGAAGACCAATTGTGTGACAGAATACCAAGTGCCGATATAAGACAAGGGATGAAAACAGTTGATATTTTACAAAGTACCACACAATCTAGATGGAGTTGGCAAGTAACATAGCCCTAATTACCGATAACCATTGAATCAGAAAACTAATAATATGGAGACTCGGAAAGGATAAGCGAAGTAGAGGTAGACCACCAACCAGATGGAGAGGCGATATAGTGGGAATAACAAGCAGCTGGATAAAGACCGGAATATGTGCAAAAAGTTGAGTGAGGCTTTTCCTGTTCAGCAGTGAATAAGAATGGATCACTGATGATGATAATGTGTGGATTTATTTTGTGCTTGTCAACAATATTAGTAGGCACAATAACATAACCTGGTGGATAACATGACCCTTACACACTTACACACATGTACTTTACATATATCTCAGATTTTTCAGCTTTTTTAGTGACCAAGCTTCTGAAAGGTTTTGCAAACTTGGGTAAAGATAGCACCTTAACATTCTTGTTCTGGGCTTCAGGTTAACAGTTTAATCCTATTTGTTGCAGTCACTCTAACAGTGGTGCGTTTAAAATTATTCAATGCATAGTTCATGGAGGCTACACATGCATAAATAAATCTACCTGATTTATAAAATACATAGCTCGATAATCTTCTGGAAAAAGCTAAAGGAAAAAAGAAAAATTGCCAAATTGTTTTGTATTTTTATCAGTAAAATACCTAGGTCATTTCGGTTTGGTGCCTTTCCAGTACGTTTAGGTTTAGCTGAATGTTTTTGAATAATTGAATATACATTATATACATATTATAAAGAAAATGCGTTGATATAATTCATATCAAACGAAATGTGCAATTTTAAAATTGGAAAATTTCTAAAGTTATGCATGTTACATTTGACAGTTGTTTATCTGTGATCGCCATGCGTTACATACTGAATATTATATTTTTAACTATATTTCTCTCTTCTTAAGTTTTTGGATTATTTAAAAACGTTGGTTTTTCCTTTCCACTGTACTAGATATTTTGGTTTATTACTGTGTCCTTATTGAATATACATGATTGAAAAAATTTCTTCCCAATGTCTCACAATATTTATTTAATTATTTAATAAAGGTAAGTCTTGTTTAATTGAGTATGTTTATTTTACTTCGGTAGACCCCAGTTTCTCATCCACTTAAAATAGGACAAAAGACTAGTTGCGATAAAGCCAAAGCCATTACGAATTAAGCAGAAGATCATACATTTACAGTAATACAATAAAGTACTGTACCATAAGGGGGAAGTGAGGATAGTTGGACAACTTACGGAGCCAATATATGTAGGCAATGACAGAACGATTCACTAAACCCTGTGCTATTCAATCTAATCATGGATGAAGTTAATAAAGGAAGAGGCTACAGAATGGAGACAAACAAAATTAAAATTCTCTGTTACGCAGATGATGCAATATTGACAGTCCAAAATAAAGATAGCGTTCAAAGAGTAGTTCACTGATTTAATACAAGAGCAAAAGAATTTAACATGACAATTTCAACTCAGAAAACTGAAACAATAGTAATAAGAAGTAAACCGTCTGGTCTCAATGAACCTCTTTATAAGACCATGCAGAAAGCTGTACTACTCGCGACGGCAAGAAGTGTACGAAAATTTTTGGGAGATACACTTACATACCAAGTCACCTAAGGCTCGAAGAGCCCCACCAGAGATCAATCCTTTTGATACCGTATGTATCTGGGATGAGTCAATTTTTTCCTTAGAGGGAGTGTGAGCCGTATGGCTAAATCTGAAAAACATGTACACTGAAAGTCGATCGAATTAGCATTGAACAAATAATAGGCTATTGATCATATTCAAAATAAGATAGCTAAAAGGAACTACAACGTTAACGGGGTTTTATTATTCCATATGGTTAATGGACATCTATATATGAAAAAACCGCCAAGTGCTACCATTTAAAGGGGTGCGTTTTTGAGAAATGGGTGAATTAGTCCCTGGGCACAGGTTACATTAGGGTGAGTTCTCTGCACTTTTGGTACAAACATATCTACATAAAAATTGTTCCTGGTTAAATTTCCTATCTAAATATCACTTTTTAAAGTCAATGATACTTTTTTTTACAAAAATATATTAAAAAGAAAAAGCACAAAGAAACCCAAAAGAAAGAAATTTTGTATTTTGTCACATAACTTTTGTCCACGAGGATATAGTTATAGATATTGCTTTACAGAAAAAAACCTACATATTTCTTCTTTAAAATGTTTCTTAGTAGGGGTAATTAGGATTTACAGTTTTCGAAATATGATTTTTCAAATTTCGCCACTCACAGCAATTTTGGGCAATTTTCCTTGTTATTTTGCAAATATTGTTCTGTAACTTTTTTCTACGTAACTTTAGGTATATGTAATAGGAATAGCAATCAATTACCTTTAAAATGGTCTACTTTATAACGTTGTATGACTTTTTTTTAAAGAGATTATGGTTTTCCAAAGTTTTATACTTTTAACGAGTTTTTATAATATAAGATAAAAAATAAAATAATATTGTTATATAATATATTATATATTATATTATATATAGTATATATAATATAATATATTATAAATTATTTAATACCTAATATAAAAAATATTATTTTTTACATTTTTTACGATTTATTTTGAAATTTCTCATTATAACTTTTTTTTTCTTGTACATGAATATACTATATACTGCTCAATATAAAAGGGGTTACTTTCCGTTCTTTAAAATGGTGTATCATCTATATTTAAATATGTAATGGGAACCGAGTGATTCTTTGATATTTTTTACCTGTATTATTTAAAATTATTTCTTTTACAAAAATACAAAAATTACATAAATATTAGTCTTAAAAAACATCACTTTAGTTAAAATTATTTAAACGTTGACATTTACAAAATTTTCAAAATCAAAGTCCATCTCTTCGTTAGCATTAGCTTCAATATCTTCCTCTGACACCTCAGTTATCTTAGAGTTCCCACAATTAGTACCCATGCACATGCACATGCACCCTTTGCAGAATATTGAAGAACTAATTCATATCTTCCTACAACCGCAGTTTTTTGTACATCCTTTGGTACATTTACATGCTATTTTTTCAAGCAAAGCTTGTGGTGCAGGAGCTTTGACAGTAAATATGGGAATTAATCCATATTTTGAAGTTTGCCCGGCCGAGTCAAGTGGATCCAAAGTATTACCTATAAAAAATAAGATTCAATCATAACACACAATCACACAAAAAAGTTATAATGAGAAATTTAAAAAATAATCCTTTAATCAAAAATCGTTGCAAGTACTTATTACATTTTGAAAAAGCATATCTTATTCAAAAATAATCCTAGAATTTTTTATAATACACCATTTTAAAGTAAACAGAATAAACTTTCTTTTTTATTTTTTAATATATATCTAAATCTAGAAAAAAAGGTTATAATAGGAAATTTAAAAAATAATCGTAAAAAATATAAAAACTCGTTAAAAGTATAAAGTATTGAAAAAGATACCCTCTTTAAAAGAAGTCGTACAACATTATACAGTAGAAAATTTTAATTATAATTGATTTCTATTCCTCTTACATGTACCATTGCATATGCCTAAAGTTACGTAGAAAAAAGTTACAGAACAATATTTGCGAAGTAACAAGGAAAATTGCCCAAAATTGCTGTGAGTGGCGAACTTAGAAAAATCATATTTCGAAAACTGTAAATCCTAGTGACCTCTACTAAACATTATTTTTAAGAGAAAATATGTAAGTTTTTTTCTGTGAAGAAATGTCTATACCTATATCCCCGTGAACAAAAGTTATGGGACAAAAAACAAAATTTCTTTCTTTTGGGTTTTTTTTGTGCTTTTTCTTTTGAATATATTTTTGTAAAAAAAGTATCTTTGACTTTAAAAAGTTATATTTAGATAGGAAATTTAACCAGGAACAATTTTTATGTAGATATGTTTGTACCAAAAGTGCATAGAACTCACCCTAATGTAACCTGTGCACAGGGACTAATTCACCCATTTCTCAAAAACGCACACCTTTAAATGGTAGCACTCCGCGGTTTTTTCATATATAGAGAATCGTATACCATATGAAATAATAAAACCCCGTTAATGTTGTAGTTCCTTTCTATAGTACTAGTACATAATCAATAACATAAGCAATAGAATAACAAAGATGAAGTATAATAGGGATTATGCTGTCCAGCTATGCAGACGTTAAAAAATAAGTAAGAGATCAAATACAAAGAAAAAATAGATTCGTAGAATGCCTTAATAATACTATATGAGATTAAATCAAGAATCTGCAAGGCCAGCATAAGACCAATAATAACTTAGGCATTAAAAACAAGTGATGGAAACAGTAGAAATGAAAATACTCAAAAGAATTATAGGAAACACAATGAGAGACCGAATAAAGAGTAAGGAGATTCGAACAAAATGTAATGTATCTGCAAGGTATAAACGAGTGGACGCTAAATAGAAAAAAATAATTGAACAAATACATCAGTGGAATGACGGACTAATGCCTGGCTGCACCAACAGATCTTAAGCTTCAGACGTACCTTAAGCTCAGTTTATGAAACATAAGAGTTGCACCATTGAGCCTTGTATCAATTTTCAGCTTGAACCGACGGTTATCTCAACTCCCCGTTATTATCAGCATAAGTTGCTGACTCAGCTTAAGACATAATATTCTAGACAGTCATAATCTATAAGCTGAGCTCGAATTTAGGATCTGTTGGTGCAACCAGGCATAAGAGTCCTTAAAATATCGAGGGACAGATCACCAAGTGCTAGAAGTATCGGCCGACCGCGCAAGGGATGGAGTGACAATCTTCTATAGAATCAACAATCCGCCAATGAGCCATCAAAATGTCTTATATAAGAAATAGAAGAAATAAATAAAGATGTGGGTTGCGGCTAAAATCAGCTTCCAGTGGTAATAGTAAATTTACTTGTCAATCATACAGCCCTCCGTAGCCACTTGGAACATAAAATATCTACTACTAACAGAAAAGTTGGTGATAATCAGTAAAAAGTGAATAAGATGTAATATAGGTAAGCATTGTACCATATCTAGTAAGCTAGATTTTGAAGAATTAATTTTAGTACACAATGAGTGGAAGGCACTATTGCTCAGTTCTGGTAGATTATGGAAGGGGTCGTTATTAGAGGCGAGGAACGTAAAAAAGAAAAGATACTAAACGACAAAAAGGAAATAAGGAAGAGAACAACATTTAAAAAAAGGGGGAGACTGTTTTTAAATGCTTGAATCCAAAAAAATGGAATGGGATATTCACAAATCAAAGAGAAAGAACTCAATTATAATACACTAAAATAAAAAAGATTAAATTTAGTCACCATATATGATAGGTCTGGATCCCGCGTATGAAAAAACAGTTGATTAATAGCAAGCTGAAAATTTGTTAATAGCTTAAGGGTGTCTAGTCGGATAAACTTTGATATATAGGAACACTGGAACAGGGGCAGTTTTAATTGTGGAACAGGTTAAAAATTTGGAACGGTCACACCACGAAAACGGCACATTTATTTTGTCCGACAGAACAGACTTGAACTCTTCAAACAGAGATTAAACTCTCATGCAAAAATCAGACTGCTATTTATCACCAAACGGGCGTTTTAATGAGTGGAACATGTAGAATATGTCAAATGACAGGAATTATGACAGGTGATAAATAGCAGTCTGATTTTTGCATGAGAGTATAATCTCTGTTCGGAGAGTTTAAGTCTGTTCTGTCGGACAAAATAAATGTGCCGTTTTCGTGGTGTGACCGTTCCAAATTTTTAACCTGTTCCACAATTAAAACTGCCCCTGTTTCAGTGTTCCCATATATCAAAGTTTATCCGACTAGACACCCTTAAGCAGAGCCGTGCGGTACATCTTTTAAATATGATGGAAGTCTTCTAAATACCGCCCTTTAAATATTATTGAAACTTAACTTTTATTTTTATTAATTGAAATTACACAAAACGAACGAAAACTTGTATCAAAACGTACTTACACAGGCACAAAATTTCGGGCTAATTCTATTTAAATGCATTGATTTTTTTCGAATCCGGAGGAAACGAATAAGTATTTTTTTTAAATTTAATTGTAGACTGAAAGATTGCATTATTACTGAGGGCCGAAAGTCCCTGAAAACTTCTATAATGTTTATTTCAGTAAGTTACAGGGGTGAAAATGAAAAGAAAATTGAGTGTGATTTTTAATTTCAAATTCTCATTAAAAGAAACTTTTTGTTTAGTCTAAGGCCAAAGGGACTTTCACTTTTGTTTATTCTAAATATAGTCTTTCATTATGCGTTTAAAATTTTCAAAATTATTTATTAGTTGTTCTGATGCTATTATTAGTTTATTATATTTATTAGTTTTTTCAGGATTCGAAAATAATGAATGCATTTGAAAAGCATTAGACCGAAATTTTGCGCCTGTGCTCTTAAATGAAATATACAGAGAGAGTCTGTAAAGTGGAATAAATTCAATATCTCAAATACTAATTGTTTTTTTGGAAAATGCTCAGACCCGTCGATTAGTATTTCAAATTGTCCTTTTTGATATTCAATAAAAATGTATACAGGGTGTCCCAATTTAGAAATATGACGTCATCGTCGATTTTCTTAAATGGCAACACTGTCAATTTGATAGCTAATTTGATAGGGTTTGTAAAGTTATACATAACTGCAAAATATCAAATTTTTATTCTCTACCATTTACAAGATAATAGAAAATAACAAAGTTATATCTGTAATTTGGAATATATTCAATAATTAAAATACTAACTGTTTTTTTGAAAAATGCTCAGACCCGTCGATCAGTATATCAAATTGTCATTTTTGACATATAATAATAATGTATACAGGGTGTCCCAATTTAGAGATATGACGTCATCGTTGATTTTCTTAAATGGCAACACTATCATTTTGATAGCTATTTTGATAGCGTGTGTAAAGTTATACACATCTGAAAAATTTCAAAATTTTATTCCCTACCATTTACAAGATAATAAAAAATAACAAAGTTATGAAGAACAAGAAGTAATCAAATAATAATTGAATTTATTTATTTCAATTAAGCAAATGCTCATAACGTTGCCCATTGACAATTTGACAATAATTGAGGGCAACATTATGAGTTTTTGCTTAATTTATTGAAATAATTAAATTCAATTATTAGTTGATTACTTCTTTTTCATAACTTTGTTATTTTTTATTATCATCTAAATGGTAGAGAATACAAATTTGAAATTTTGCAGTTGTGTATAACTTTACACACCCTATCAAAATAGCTATCAAAATGACAGTGTTGCCATTTAAGAAAATCAACGATGACGTCATATCTCTAAATTGGGACACCCTGTATACATTATTATTATATGTCAAAAAGGACAATTTCATATACTAATCGACGGGTCTGAGCATTTTCAAAAAAACAGTTAGTATTTTAATTATTGAATATATTCCAAATTACAGATATAACTTTGTTATTTTCTATTATCTTGTAAATGGTAGAGAATAAAAATTTGATATTTTGCAGTTATGTATAACTTTACAAACCCTATCAAATTAGCTATCAAAATGACAGTGTTGCCACTTAAGAAAATCGACGATGACGTCATATCTCTAAATTGGGACACCCTGTATACATTATTATTGAATGTCAAAAAGGACAATTTGAAATACTAATCGACGGGTCTGAGCATTTTCCAAAAAAACAATTAGTATTTGAGATATTGAATTTATTCCACTTTACAGACTCTCTCTGTATATTAACATTACATTTAAATAACATTTAAAAAAATTACAATTTTACCCTTCTGACTTTAATTTTGGCAAACTCATCAATCAGATTGGTGTAATCTAAAGTAGCAGATAGTTAGGTTAGGACTCTATTGAAATGAGTGCTAAATTTTTTAGTTTTGTTGGTCTAATCTTATGGAGCTTCGTAGACAGTTTTTAATAATTTTTAATTTTGAAAAACTTCTTTCCCCGCTAGCTACCGAGACAGGGAGTGTTAATAAAATTAGAGTGATAAGAAGTTCACAAAAAGTTCCAAATCTCTAAAGATTTCATCGAGTATGGTATCATAATTTGGGATATATCACAATTCTTCTAGAACAGGGTATCCCAACCGGTGGTACGCGGGAAGGTTTCAGGTGGTACGCGTCGCGTGGGTGAAACAAGCGATTACGATGGGCTTTTGTGTACGGAAGTACACATTTCACACTTTCATCCCAGCACAAGTTTTCGCCCATTTCTTTAAACTGAGGTCAGAAGTTTTAATGCTCTTAATTTAAAAAAAATAATGCCAGACTTAACACGCTGAACATGGGGCCTGAGAGAGCAAACACAGCACCCTTCACAGCCAATGAGAAAGTAAACTACTTCAAGAAAAAGTTGGTTCATTTATGTTCTCAAATACAGGACAAGGATGCCTCTACATTTCCGACGGTGTCATAATTTTTTGACGAAAACGAAATATATTCAATACCAGATGTGGATGCTAATATAATTCTTCACTTGGAATCTATTCAAGAATGTTTTAATAAATATTTCTCTGAAGATTATTCCAAACTTGACTGAACTATAAATCCTTTTGCAGGAACACCACCAAATGAGTTAGAATTACAGGATTTACAGGAAGCATTCATCGATTTCATCGAAGACAGTTTTAAAGAGAAATCCTTAATTGACTTCTGGATAAAATATACGGGCCCGAATGGCTCAGGCGGTAGATGTCTGACTTCCACACAGGTAGGCCGGGGTTTGAAACCCAGCGCCGGCGAGAACATCTAGACATTTTTAAAAATGTCTATAGGCCCCAGGTCGACTCAGCCTGAATAAAAATGAGTATCTTGAATAAAACCAGGGGTAATAATAGGCGGTTTAACAGTAGCACTAGCCCTGTTACCTTCCTTGTATACCGTAGGACCTAGAGATAGCAGACTACCCTGGTATAATTCCAAAGCCGCGTAGCGGTATAAAACGGAAGACTACTATTACAGTAGACTCCCCCTATAGCGAGAACTGAAATGGCGGACTAATTACCTTGTCATAATAAGCGAATCTTATATCAGACAACAATAATATTATGCATACCACCACTAACAAAATGTTTTGATACCTCTTACATAGTTTATTAGGTGTCGATGGTCGACTTCAACAATGAAACTTGTCCATCGTACATTGTAAATTTACTACAATATTCAATATCGGTCCATAGATAAACAGGAAAGAAGAAGTTTTTTACAGCACTGACCGCGGCAAACATACAGATGTTGGGCATTCCTGTATACAGGTAGTTGGAGTATTTATACCATGCCAAAAGCAGGTAAAGGACCATATTGTTCGATTTCATTTTTCCTTGTTATAACCAAATATGTCTCGTTATAGAGGTGTTATAGTTCAATAGAAATTTTATGGGACATCTAGTGTACCTCGTTATAAGCGAAACCTGTAATACCCGTGTTCGTTATAAAGAGAGTCTACTGTATTATAAAATAAAACAAGCCAATGGACATATTTCTGATAGCAAATATGTTTTCTTCTAAAAAAATAGGGGGGCTTCCTTCCATTCCATGCCCCCTCCTCCCAAACCGATGTTTGGTGGTACGCCAAAATCTTCAAAATAATCAGGTGGTACTCAGTTGCTAGAAGGTTGGGAACCCCTGTTCTAGAAGATCATTCTCTATATCAGACTCTTTGTCTACTGAAAGTATTGAATGAAGATTAATACAATATTTTTCTAGTGTTTTATAATATATTTTCCTCAATTTAAAAATATCGTATAACAATTTAAAATTTTTATTATAGAAGTTTTATTATAGAGTTTCTAGAAGCGAAATTCGAAGAATTTACGGCATGGTCTAAAATATACTTAGATGAAAAAATTTATTTTATATGAAATAAACGCTTCTTCTCCTGGCTCGAATTCCATTTTCTCGTTTTCTGCAATTTCATTAGCAGTAATTTTCATTTGGTCATAGCCAGATTGTCTGTAACTTTTCATTTTTTCTATAGTTTCTGATTATGCCGCCCCCTTATGATGCCGCCTGATGCGATTGCCTCGCCGCATCATAGCATCATAGGGCCCTGCCCTTAAGCTATTAATAAATTTTCAGCTTGCTATTAATCAACTTTTTTTCATACGCGGGATCCAAACCTATGACTACGTATTCAAAAATATTAAAATCATAAGTATAATAAAATAATCAAACAATAATAATTAAATAAAAATATCGTCCTACTTTATCCAATCTATATTAATATGAACATTCCGAATGATCTGGTTACATTACTAAAAAAATGGATAAAATGGAGTATACAGGGTGTAACAAAAATACAGGTCATAAATTTAATCACATATTCTGGGATCAAAAATAGTTTGATTGAACCTAACTTACCTTAGTACAAATGTGCATATAAAAAAAGTTACAACCCTTTAAATTTACAAAATTAAAATCGATTTTTTCCAATATATCGAAAACTATCAGAGATTTATTATTCAAAATGGACATATGGCATTCTTATGGCAGTAGCATCTTAGTAGAATTTGGACACCCCATACAAATTTTATGGGGGTTTTCTTCCTTTAAACCCCCCCCCCCCCCCAAACTTTTGTGTACGTTCCAATTAAATAATTATTGTAGTACCATTAGTTAAACACAATGTTTTTAAAACTTTTTTGGCTCTTATTACTTTTTCGAAAAGTCAGTTTTTATCGGGATATTTTGAATATTTGTCAAATCCACTACATATTATTTCTATATGGTTAAATACGATTATGGAGACTTTGTAATAATATGAAAATTTATGTATGATTTATATTTTTAGGTATGTTTTGAATCATATTAAAAAAGAAGCCACATCTCGATAAAACGTGCCTTCTCGAAAAAATACAAAGAGGCAAAAAAGTTTTAAAAACACTGTGTTTAACTAATGGTACCGCAGTAATATTTTAATTGGAACGTACACAAACAGTTGGGGAGTTTAAAAGAACAAAACCCCCATAAAATTTTTATGTAAACATATTAAAAAATAAGCCTAAACTCGATAAATACTGCCTTATCGAAAAAATATATATATATATATAATCAAATTCCCTTCTACCTATTGGTGTCGGGATTACAATAATAACTTAGATATTGTGTACAAATTTACGCCACTGTCTTCTATTTTGTGCCAATACTTTTGCTTCTTTCCAGGATTTGCCTCTCTTTTGTAGAACTTTTCCAATAGCTTGGTCCCATGTTTCTCTTGGTCTTCCTCTCTTCCTCTTGATATTTACTTTCGCTTCCCAAATCATTTTTACCGGTCTTCTATCGTCTAGTCTTTGTAAATGTCCCCACCAGCTGATTTGTCTTTTTTCTATGAATTCTAAGATTGATTCCACCTCCAGATCCTCCCTTATCTGCTCATTTCTTACCCTGTCAAGTCTTGTAACTCCTCTCGCTCTTCTTAGGTACTTCATTTCCGTCGCTTGTATTCTGCTCTTCTGCCTCTCTGTTAATGTCCACGATTCACAACCGAAGGTGAGTATGGGTCTATATATTGCCTTAAAAACTTTCATTTTTGTACTTTGCGCTATTTCCTTTTTTCCTATAAAAGTTGTGTTCATTGCATAATATGAATTTATTGCTTTCTCTATACGTTTATTGATTTCTAAACCTTGTTGACCTGAATCTTCAATTTTTACACCCAGGTATTCGAAGCATTCAACTTGTTGTATATGTATACCATTGATCTGTATACTCACGTTTTCTTTAGTTTCTGCTACTACCATCACTTTTGTTTTTGTTAGGTTTAGTTTCATGCCACTTTCTTCTAATATTTCACTCCACGTTTGTAAGTTTTCTTGTAGGTCCTTTTCTTTTGTTGCCATTATAACGATGTCATCTGCAAAAGCACACTCTGATATTTCGATCGGTTGTAAGTTTTTGTATCCTACAAATAGGTGTTTTGTTCTCTGACTACATTTTTTAATTATTTCGTCCATAAACAACGTAAACAATGTTGGACTTAGTCCTCCTCCCTGTCTTAGACAATCTTTTGTTATAAAATTTTCTGACTTGAGGTTTCTAGTTATAACACAATTCGTCGTATTTTTATATAGACATTCAATATTTTTCCTTAGTTTGGTTGCTATTCCTCTTTGTTCTAGGAGCGACCATACTTTTTGCCGAGGAACAAGATCAAACGCTTTTTGTAAGTCGATAAACGCAAAATATGCTTTTCCTCTTCTGAGTTTCGTTTTCTCAATGATCTGTTTAATAGTGAAGATGTGATCTTGCACACTTCTTCCTTTTCTAAAGCCACTTTGAGTTTCTGCTAATGTTGTATCGATTATCTTTGTCAGCTTTTCTTGTAATATTTGTTCGTACAGTTTCATCGTGACCGAAACATTTTATGTATCATGCGGAATAGCTTTTATGATCCGTTTTTTTATTAATTCATTTGGTATTCCGCCGGGACCTTCTGCTTTTTTCTTCTTTAGAGTTTTGATCGTTCTTTTTATCCCAACTAGGCTTATAGCTGTAAAGCTTGTATAATCTGTGTATAATCTTATTCATATATTATACAGATTATACAAATATGACAGAAGCTCCAAACAAATGAGAGTCCATGAAAAGCCCTATTTGAGATACAGAAGACAAAATCACAGGCCTTTCAAACATATTTAGGACATGTAAGTGTGATTATGCATTGAACTGGAACATAATAGGTCTGTTCCTTTGTTTTCAAGTGTAACATTGTTGAGTGTCGCCTACACTAGCCAGTGTCAAACAAAAATCATGGTTGTGCCACTATATTCCTTGGTGCCACTAAACAAAGGAACCTTCTAATTGTAGTTCAGTGTAGTTAATTTTGAGTTATAATTCAGGGAAATAAGGCAAAAATATACCATGTTCGGAACACTGACCCAGCCAGGTTGCAAATGGGTTGATTGATACTATACAGTGATGAGCGAATTAATAACACAAAAGATGGAAAACATAATACATTGTGAAATAAAAAGAGATGAAACTGGTAGAGGTAGAAATTATCAATATAACTGTATAAATTAACATTAAATTACATAGTTACCCACCTTTAGATGTCCTAGATGGAACAGAGCAAAATTCAAAATTTTGACGCGTCACAATTTTCAATGTGTTTTAAATTATGTGTGTATTCATTTTTGGGAATCCAGAAAAAACTACTAAATATTTTTGAAAAATTTAAACGTAGCACGAAAGATTAGATTATTACAGAGGGCCGAAAGTCCCTGAAAACTTCTATAATGTCTATTTTAATAAGTTAAAAAAGGGTGAAAATAAAAGAGAAAATTTAGTGTGATTTTTAATTGCCAATATTTCATTCAAAAGAAACTTTTTATTTATTCTAATGGACTTTCGGCCCTTGTTAATAAAGTAGTCTTTCATTCTAAATTTAAGTTTTTCAAAAATACTTATTAGTTTTCTCAGCATTTAAAAAAAATGAATGCATTTAAAACACATTAAAAATTTTGACATACGTCCAGATTTTGCATTTTGCTCCGTTCCCCTTAAATTGTTACAGTCTGATCATTTGTTGCTTCGGAAATTGCGAATCAGGGCTAAAATGTCAAAAATTAAAAATTTGCTATTATTTTTGCACGGCGTTGATTTAGTACGAAAATTTGAGTCAACTAGTATCTGTATAATGTACAAACAATTTCAAGATGATTCTTCAATCACGACTTTTTGCAGAAAGGAACCAACCCCAAATTGGTATTCTTGAGTAAATTGATGTTAAAGTTCTGATGGCAATAGAAAATTCAGTCCATCTCCTGGGGGCTTGGATATTTTTTGGAGTAAAGTATATGACCTGTACTCCAATAAGAATGGTATAATAGAAAATCTCTTTGTTTATCCCACAGAGTTTTTTTTGCAATGTCATTGCTCAGAAACTAATAATGATACATAAATTCTGATGATACATAGTTCAGGAACATAATTTTTTATTATTATTTTTATTTGTCCTCTTCGTTCCCACTGGAACATAGGGCATCTACTGTTACTCTCCATTTTTGCTGATCTTGTGCTTTTTCTCTGACTTCTTTCCAGGTTAGGCCGACGTTTTCTGCTTCTTTAATAATTGTTTTCTTCCATGTATTTATCAGTCTCCCCTGTTTCCGTTTTCCTGGAGGTTGGAACTCCAATGCTTGTTTTGTTATGTCTGTGTCTGGTTTCCGCAGAGTGTGGCCCACCCATTTCTATCTTCTCTTTCTTATTTCTTTATGTATTGGTTGTTGCTTCGTTTTTTCCAAAAGTCTTCATATTTTCTATTTCTTGTTTTATGCTTTTTATTTCTTCGTTGTTTTGTTTTAATTCTTCTTTTACCTCCCTTATGTTGTTTCTAATCTCCTCATTTTCTTCCTTTAATTCCGTTTTCAGTTCTTTTATTTGTGTTTTGATATCCTCATTCATTTCTTTTAACACTTTCTTTATTTCTTCCATTTCTTGTTTTTCTTGCTCTTCTTTGTTGTCCTTTGGTGGTGTTCTTGTCGTTGATTTGCTTCTTTTAAAGACTTCCTCCTCGTAGAATGAGTTTTCGTGTTCCGGTTTATCTCTTTTGTTGCTCATTCGTTTAAGCTATGTTTGTCGTTGTTAATTGAATTTTAACTTTTAGCAGGATAAGTTCTTCCGCTGTGTTTGCTAGATACAGATCAGGCGTCCCGCACACCGCAATCCTGAGCCTACTCAATCCAACCCACGACCGATGCACGAGCTAACCTTATCTACATCAACAATCTACCTCTTTTATCCTTTATTCAATTAACTAGTCTTAATTGCCTATACTTTATAAAATAATTTAATTATTTCAAATTTTATAATTTCTGCTTATTTTTTTCAAGCCGACTCTGTTTCTTTCAGGCTATTATAATCAGGTTTTGAAACCAATATCAACTTTTCCTTATCTTTACAACCTAATTAGCCGAATTTTACTGATAATGATATGGCATGTAATTTTTATTTATTTGCAGATTTTAAATTTTGAAATAGCATGCAACGACTTACGTTTAGCTCTGCCTTTACTCCCACTGCGCTACTGCACTTTAACTTTACTATTATGATAATCTACTTTTAAAATTATTTTTGTTAACACTACTAAAATTGAATTTTGCTAGGAGCTAGTTTCACTGCGTGTTTACTCTTTCCTTATCAGGACCGGACCAAAAATCGAAAATCGAAAAAATACTAAGAGCCAAAAAAATTTTAAAAATATTGAGTTTAACTAATGGTACCACAATAATAATTTAATTGAGACGTACACAAAAGTTTTGGGGGTTTAAGGGAACAAAGCCCCCATAAAATTTTTATGGGGTTTACAAATTTCACTATAATTTTTCTATAAGATGGTCCTGCCATAAGAATTCCACATGTCGATTTTCAATAAAAAATCTCTAATGGTTTTCGATATATTCTAAAAAATCGATTTTCATTTTGTAACTTCAAAGGGCTGTAACTTTTTTTATGTTCATATTTGTACAAAGTTAAGTTAGGTTCATTCGAACTATTTTTGGTCCCAGAATATGTGACTTAATTTATGACCTGTATTTTTGTTACACCCTGTATAATCGTAACGTTAGAAAGGATATTATATTCCTGGCAATGCCAGGATTTAGAAATTAGAAAAGGTAGGAGAAAAGGGTGCATATTAAGCCAGGGAAATAAGGCAAAATTATATAGACCTTGTTCGGGACACCTGAGCAGCCAGGTTGCAAATGGGTTTTTTGAGTACTATATACCTAATACATTATAAATACAAAAATGCCCGTCACAGTTCGGACGAGAATTTTGTTAACAAATAAGGGTAAAAAATGGTAGTTTTTTCGTTTAAATCGCTACAGGGAAAAATAGGGTAATTAAATATCTTATTTATAGGATTCTTCTTTTAGTAGATGAGCAAAAGTTTAAAATGGTAGTTTTTGAATTTTGGTCCGATAAACTTGTTGCTTCGGAAATTGCAAAATAAGACTAAATTTCGAAAATAAATAATTGCTATAACTTTTGCAAAAATGACCTTAAGACTTTCATATTGCATGAACCGTTGATTCGGGCAGTCCATATAATCCACAAAACATTTCAAGATGATTCGTCAATTAATTTAAATTTTATTCAATTTGATTTTCTCAAGGAGCTTTTTTTTGCAATGTTATTGTTCAGAAAATAATAATGACATACCAATTATGTGAAAACCACATGAAAGAAAAATAGTAATGTTTTTAAAGTATTAAAAATTAGTATATTATTCAACCAGCATGTAATCATGGCTATTACTCACGATGATGAAGTTTGCGACACGAGCCGTAGGCGAATGTCTTAATTCATCAAAGTGAGTAATAGCCATTACATGCGAGTAGAATACTATACTTTTTCTATCACCTTTTTTTTATTTTAATTAGTAAAACATATAATTATCGACTATTCGAGTTTTAAATTATAATAATTTAAAAAATACCTAAATGCTCTGTTGCCTACTATTACCAAATTCTTATGTATTGTAAAAATTCAATAAGAAATAGTCAATCCAAATTCTATTCGTTTCCGAAAAATTATAAGCATTTTGTACCTACTGTTAATGAATCTACTAAACAGAAAATGGCTATTATAATGGGTATTTCATAAAGTTATAATGTATATTTACATTTAACTACTTATATATAATAACATATTTAACACAATATAACTTAAAAATAAAAACAGTGTTAGTTATAAATTCCAATTAACAGAAACAAAATACCCTAACGTCACTGTCACTAAAATAAATGATAAACGTCAAAATTTTAGTAAACAGGATATAAATGTAAAAAATATACTGACATTGTTACAGTTAAAATTCCTTTTAAAAATTTTACGAAGTTGATTATTGATATAAATTACAATGATAATTGTATTAAATAAACAAATTTAAGTAATTTTAAAAAAAAAAAAAAAAAAAAAAAAAAAAAAAAAAAAAAAAAAAAAAAAAAAAAAAAAAAAAAAAAAAAAAAAAATGAATAACCATTTTCAATTTCGTTGCAAAACGAAAATACAGCCGAACCATATTCCAGTCCAATCAGAGAGTGCTGCAAGCACCTCTACCGGTTTCGAAACTTATTAGTCTCTCATCAGGAGGCACATATGCTGCTCTCCCTGATCCAACCAAAACAAACCCCAGCGTGCAGTCCCGAATTGCAACGAACGAAATGGCATAGATGCCCTAGCGGCAACTGCTAACAAAAGACTAAGTTTTCACTCTAATGGCATATAACATATCCCACCAGAATGAAAACAATGGGAACCTTCTCTGGTTACACCTCCGAGGCTTCTACAATTTGCAAGCCATACGGATGCTGAGACTAAGGAAGATGAGGGAATTCTACAATTTACAATTCACGTCACATCTGCTCAGCGCGGTAAAGTTCCAACGAGATTGGTTCCCTTCATACTCCACACAGAGTAAATGTAAATAAAAAAAATGAATAACCATTTTCAATTTCGTTGCAAAACGAAAATACAGCCGAACCATATTCCAGTCCAATCAGAGAGTGCTGCAAGCACCTCTACCGGTTTCGAAACTTATTAGTCTCTCATCAGGAGGCACATATGCTGCTCTCCCTGATCCAACCAAAACAAACCCCAGCGTGCAGTCCCGAATTGCAACGAACGAAATGGCATAGATGCCCTAGCGGCAACTGCTAACAAAAGACTAAGTTTTCACTCTAATGGCATATAACATATCCCACCAGAATGAAAACAATGGGAACCTTCAAGGTTCCCATTGTTTTCATTCTGGTGGGATATGTTATATGCCATTAGAGTGAAAACTTAGTCTTTTGTTAGCAGTTGCCGCTAGGGCATCTATGCCATTTCGTTCGTTGCAATTCGGGACTGCACGCTGGGGTTTGTTTTGGTTGGATCAGGGAGAGCAGCATATGTGCCTCCTGATGAGAGACTAATAAGTTTCGAAACCGGTAGAGGTGCTTGCAGCACTCTCTGATTGGACTGGAATATGGTTCGGCTGTATTTTCGTTTTGCAACGAAATTGAAAATGGTTATTCATTTTTTTTATTTACATTTACTCTGTGTGGAGTATGAAGGGAACCAATCTCGTTGGAACTTTACCGCGCTGAGCAGATGTGACGTGAATTGTAAATTGTAGAATTCCCTCATCTTCCTTAGTCTCAGCATCCGTATGGCTTGCAAATTGTAGAAGCCTCGGAGGTGTAACCAGAGAAGGTTCCCATTGTTTTCATTCTGGTGGGATATGTTATATGCCATTAGAGTGAAAACTTAGTCTTAAGTAATTTTATTTGCAGTTTATATACGAATAATATTAAAAGTGGCATGTGCCACTTGAATCTAACTTCAGCCCGTGAGTAATGACCCGTGAGAAACTTCAGCCCGTGAGTAATGAAATATTACTCACGGGTAAAGTAATGGGTGCTATTATCTGTTAAAAAATAGCGAATAATGAGCATGTTATTAAACAATCGTAGAAAAAAATCATTAAAAAGTCATCTCTATCATTCCGAAAACATTTTACTAAAGTAGAGTAATTTTTGGCTTATAAACAATTTAAATACCTTTGTTAATATTGACTATAGACTAAAACTACCTTGGGATTTTAAAAACTTGTGTTTTGCACTAATTTTCAATAAAAAACTTTTCGCTTAGGTTAATTACGGTCAAAGTTAGCCACTTTTTGTATTTAATTCACAGCTACTCTGTTTATATAACAATTAAGCAAACTAACTAGCGCCATTTTGAAGTTCAAGGTTATATAGTTTATGTGTTAAAGTTTGAGTAAACTTTGAACTTCAACAGAGTGGTTAATAAAGCTTTTAAAATGACGTCCTAACAAAATCCATTCATGCTCGGGGGAGGGGAAATATTAAAATTTCTGCAGTCCAAAAATGAAATTGATTCTTCAAGCATATGCTGCAATTAATATCTCCGGAGCTTGTTCATAGATTTTGATCATAATTTTTTTAATTTGTATGTACTCGAATTATTGTAGAGTAAGTTATGTACACATATCCCTACCTAACATTACAAAATGTTAGGGATAACCCCCCTTATTACTCAGGGATATGAAAAATAGATTATAACCGATTCTAAGACTTACCGAATATTCATATATAATTTGATTTAAATTGGTCAAGCGGTCTCGGAGGAGTATGGCAACTAACACTGTGACAGGAGAATTTTATAGATGTAAATATATTGATGGTTATTAAAAAAATAGGGGTTGGTGATAGAGGAATGAAACTTAAGGGTTGTATGTATTTTTTAATTCTACATCATAAAGAAACAATTTTGACAATTTTTTCCAAAAAAATAAAAAAAAGTCAAAAGGAGAACCTCCTTATAACTTATGGGTATGAAAAATAGATTAGAACCTGTTTTCAGTCCTACGGGATATACGTGTAAAATTTCATAAACAGCGGTCAAGCCGTTTCGGAGGAGTATGGTAACTAACACTGTTACAGGAGAATTTTATGTACATATATTAAAAGTAACTGTGAATTAAATCATAAAAGTGGCTAACTTTGACCGTAATTGACCTAGGCGAAAAGTTTTTTTTGAAAATTCGTGTAAAAATACCAGCTTTTAAAATCCCCAAGTAGATTTACTCTACAAGCAATATTAACAATGCTATTCAAATTGTTTATAAGCCAAAACTGACTCTGCTTTAGTAAAATGTTTTCGGAATGATAAAAATGGCTCTTTATTGATTTTTTTAAACACTTTGAAAGCATAAGTATTCTTCTTTCATGTGGTTTCAACAGAATTACTGTATCATTATTATTTTCTGAACAATAACAAAACAAATTGAAATAAAATTTAAACTAATTACTGAATCGTCTCGAAATTTTTTGTACATTATATGTACCTACTGGTTGACTCAACTTTTCATGTCATATCAAAGTGTTGAGTTCATTTTCGCAAAAGTTATAGCAAATTTTTTATTTTCGAAATTTTAGTTTTATTTTTCAATTAGCGAAGCAACAAATAATCCGACAAAAATTATTTTTACTAGAAAAGACTATTTTTACCTGTAGTGATTTAAACGAAAAAACTGCCATTTTTGACACTTCTTTGTTAATAAATAAAATTCTCGTCCGAACTGTGACGGGTATTTTTGTATTTGTACCCAAAATATCCATTTGCAACCTGGATGGTCAAGTGTCCCGACAAAAACCTTATTTCTCTGGACTATATTATTACCAAGGTTATTTAACCTAGAATTAATCTGAGAATACTAGCATTAATCAAATAAAAATACACAAGAAATATCAGAAATTAGAAAGACTAGATAACGTTAGGCAACAGAAATAGCAGACGAAATAAGTTATAAGCAAAATCAATTGATTGAATAATTATGTGTGTATGTAAATTATATGTTACGGTACTTTTCATGATGAATGGTTGCCATCTGTTTTTCCAGTGTAATGGAGGCTGACAATGGACACTGCAATTGAACTGTGAATTCTTATACTTGGTTGGAGGTTTATAAAAGTGTGTGCCACTTGCGGCTATGTAAGTCGGGTTCTATATTTATCGTGTTCTATCTATCGTGTTCTATCTATTCGTGTTTAATCTATCCATATTAGGAATGTATATTAGTTGCGTAACCTAAAGAAATGCACACATATCCTACATTCATTAAATTAAATATGAAAAAAAAAATAATTAATAAAATACCTAATAACAAATACTACGAAAATATGTGGGAAAGAACAAAACAGAGACTATATTTGTATTTATACATAGTGCATTTCACTGCACATGTAATTTTCCCAAGTATCACTGTCACGAATCTTCCCATTTTGGTTGGAACTTGAAATTGCTTTAGCGTAATTTTATTTTATCAGAATAAACATAAAAATGGTCAAAATTTAAAAAACATGACTCAGAAAATTACTTAATACGTTTTTTATCATAACAAATGCTTAATGCCCAATGGGCAGATTGTTGTACTCACTGGAGTTAATAAAAAAAAGAAAATTACTAAGAACTTCCAGAGGGGATATACTAGAAATCTGCATCTTAACAATTGACAAGGTAAACGGGTATTTACTGAAGGGGAACATATTTTCCCCAACAAGGGAAAAAAGAAATAAAAACAAAACTACATGTACAGTTACGATCACTGAATAGTTTACACCTTAATTTTTATATTGTAATACTGTAAAATTGCAGTGTCGTACGGATTTCATAAATGTCAAAGTCAAAAAGTCAATGCTTGTCAACAATTTCGCGAGTGTTGAAACATAAAATAACGATATATCAAACTCCTCCAAAATGGTTATAATGAATTCGAATGATGCACAAAAGCAAGAGCAATTGCCAAACTCGAAGAAGGCTGGTTTTTAAGACAAGTTGCTGCAGATTTAGACGTGAGCCATATATGTGCATATGGAAAATCAGACAAAGATTGGATAATTTTGGATAGATATAAAATAAAATAGGTATTTTCAAACCAGACTTCATTGTTTTCATTATTAAGACCATAATCCATTCCATTCAAAAAAAAACTTCTTTCTATACTTTCCATTTTGTTAAACTTTGTAAAATATATTTCTATACTATTTTTATTTTTTAATTTCAAATAACATATTCTAGATAACTTTGACGTAAAAGGTGAGTTTAAACGAGGTAATAATTTAAAAAATCGGCTCCTAGATACGTAAGCCTGTAAACTTTTCAATGGCCGTAACTGTACATTTGCATAAATTCTTCTATATGTAGATATCAAAAACACGAAATATAATTTACCTTTAATCTGTATATATCTACCAAGAGAGATAGATAGAGTGTAAATATTAAAAACTGATAGAAATCTCATAACATAATTTACCTTTACATAAATTTATATTATAGGTCTGGATCCCGCGTATGAAAAAAAGTTGATTAATAGCAAGCTGAAAATTTGTTAATAGCTTAAGGGTGTCTAGTCGGATAAACTTTGATATATGGGATCACTGAAACAGGGGCAGTTTTAATTGTGGAACAGGTTAAAAATTTGGAACGGTCAGACCACGAAAACGGCACATTTATTTTGTCCGACAGAACAGGCTTAAACTCTCCGAACAGAGATTAAACTCTCATGCAAAAATCGGACTGCTATTTATCACCTGTCATAATTCCTGTCATTTGACAAATTCTACATGTTCCACTCATTAAAACGCCCATTTGGTGATAAATAGCAGTCTGATTTTTGCCTGGGAGTTTAATCTCTGTTCGGAGAGTTTAAGTCTGTTCTGTCGGACAAAATACATGTGCCGTTTTCGTGGTCTGACCGTTCCAAATTTTTAACCTGTTCCACAATTAAAACTTCCCCTGTTCCAGTGTTCCCCTATATCAAAGTTTGTCCGACTAGACACCCTTAAGCTATTAACAAATTTTCAGCTTGCTATTATTCAACTTTTTTTTTCATACGTGGAATCCAGACCTATTACGAACTGGGTACTTTATAAACAATAGTTACAATTAGTTTAATAAGTGTTCACTGACGTCAAATAAATCATTGTTTCTCTTCTGAGAACAACATACTCGTATGTTCACTTTTTTCTTCAAGTTTTTTTCCTATTGGTCGTCAAGTCCTCACAAAAGCGTATTCTCCGTATTATAAAAGTTACGAGTAAATCTCTAATAAAAGATTTTGCAAAACTTGCAAGAAATTTTAAGAAAATAAACAAAGCATTCTCATTAAGAGCAAAGTTGATTGAAATATGATATCTTTGACCAATAAATTATATTACTACATGGTAAGAATTATTCTATGCGGCATTGCATATTTTTGTATATTTTACATGTGTGATAGGCAAAACTAACAAACACATTTAAAAAATGAATTTTTCTATTTTAGTATTTTGCATAACACCAGCAGAAAAAAGCTCATTCTGGCGCCCCTCAAACAGGGGCACCCGCCCAGTGCATCCCTTGCAGGCCCGTTATCGCCGGCCCTGTTTATTGTATCCTTTTAGTTCGATACACTTGACTCAGCGATGCTCCAACTTTTTTAACCCGTCTGAAAAATACTTTTTCTCGTGGTCTGCAAATTATGCTCACACGGCAGCGATGAACTCCTTCGAAAGCAGGCCACGCACCGAATCGGCATAGAGCGATCGGCTCGGCTAAGAGCAATCGGCAGATTTTTCTATACATGTAAATAAATGAGCCACCGCGCACCGCTTAGGAACGTTCGACCGTCGAACGTTCTTAGGCGGTGCGCGGTGGCTCATTTATTTACATGTATAGCAAAATCTGCCGATTGCTCTTAGCCGAGCCGATCGCTCTATGCCGATTCGGTGCGTGTGAACCTTTAAATTTCTGTCCGACGAGTGAGTTTTTCAATTTTGGAAACATACAGAAGTCAGACAGGGCCAAATCTGGAGACTGCGGTAGAAAGGATAGTACTTCGTAGCTCAAATCGACCTGTTTGGCCATGACGACTGCGGAGGTGTGAGACGGTGCGTTGTCATGGTGGAAGAGAACTTTTTCTTTGGAGCTGTTTTCTTCTGCAAGTCGGCGTCGAATCGACCCAATAATGCGGCACAGTAAAGTCCTATTACCGTTTCGCCTTTTTCCAGGAAGCTGATATAGATCACACTTTGTGAATTCCAAAAAATGCCTGGTATCACCTTTCCGGCTGATAGGACGGTGTTCGCCTTTTTCGGACAGGTTCGCGGGGTGACGTCTACTGTATTGACTGTTCCTTGATTGCTAGTGAGTACCGGTAGAACGAGATTTCGTCGACGGTTATGAATTAATATAGAAACTCCTTCAGATTCCGCTTAAACAGCCTCAGACATTTCTCTGAAGTGGTCTCATGGTGGCGCTCGTTGGCCTGAGTGCGAAAACGCGGCATCCGTAGCGCCGATAGCTGATAGCTTTCTCATGCCCAAAATTTCATGCAGGATATGACTCACGCAATCTTTTGAGATGCCTGCCTACTGTCTCAGCTATCTCGCGAACCTTGAGTCGGCGGTCTGCTAATAGGCGATCGTGGATTGTTTTCACGTTAACATCCACCCGGGCGTGACTTATCAGAAACCGACGTGCAAGCACGTTGAAATTCGATAAACCAATGTTTGTCAATCGCCATCGAAGGAGAAGAGTCACCGTACCCTTTCAAAAACCAGAATTGATTCATCGGTCGATATTGCTCTTTTTTTATTTTTGTAAAATCCCCTGACACGCTTGCTTCCCCAAGCAGTCGAAACAAAACTAAGAATCTGATTCGGCTGAGATTTTGACATAGTCCGTTTACAAGAATATATTATACGATTGTAAATTTCTCTTGCGGTAGTGGCACCATCCGGCGGAGATGCTAAGTACTTATCGGACCATATCAGAAGTTAAGCAAAGGGACAGCAACACTCGTATTCACGATTCGCTTTTCTAAATCGGTAACCCTATTACATATTTGATAGGCCTTGGAATATATAGGTCTGGATCCCGCGTATGAAAAAAAGTTGATTAATAGCAAGCTGAAAATTTGTTAATAGCTTAAGGGTGTCTAGTCGGATAAACTTTGATATATGGGAACACTGGAACAGGGGCAGTTTTAATTGTGGAACAGGTTAAAAATTTGGAACGGTCACACCACGAAAACGGCACATTTATTTTGTCCGACAGAACAGACTTAAACTCTGCGAACAGAGATTAAACTCTCATGCAAAAATCAGATTGCAATTTATCACCAAATGGGCGTTTTAATGAGTGGAACATGTAGAATATGTCAAATGACAGCAATTATGACAGGTGATAAATAGCAGTCTGATTTTTGCATGAGAGTTTAATCTCTGTTCGGAGAGTTTAAGTCTGTTCTGTCGGACAAAATAAATGTGCCGTTTTCGTGGTGTGACCGTTCAAAATTTTTAACCTGTTCCACAATTAAAACTACCCCTGTTCCAGTGTTCTCATATATCAAAGTTTATCCGACTAGACACCTTTAAGCTATTAACAAATTTTCAGCTTGCTATTAATCAACTTTTTTTTCATACGAGGGATCCAGACCTAATATAAAATACACCTGTTTTGGTTTTTGGTTTTGCCAAAGTATTACGTAACATTTGAAAAATTTATTCTGGTAAAATTTGTGAAAACGTGATTTATAATGAATCGTAAGTTAATTTCTAAGTTAGACGGTGCAAGAATTATTGCTTTGTTAGAACAAGGCCATTCACAGCGATTCGTAGCGAAAAATTGGGTGTTTCTCTGAGTGTTGTCTCACGCATATGGAATAGGTTTCTGGAGATACATTCAATACAGAATAGAGCTCGCTCTGGTAGACCGAATTTACCAATGGGTAAAAGCATAGATATATCAGAATTTCCCATTCGAAGAAATTCTTCTTTGTCTGTACCAGCCCTCCAAAGTGACTTCAGGTATACTACAGCCGTCAGAGTATCGTTAACGACAATAAGAAGAATTTAAGATCAGGTTTGAGGAGTCGTCGATCAATAAGAGTTTCTCAGCTACAACCTAGACATGTTTTGCACCACCTCCAGTGGGTTAAAGAAAATACACACCTCCCTCAAGAGTTTTAGAAATTTGCCTTTAACCTCTCTCAATGTGATGACCTAATTTTTACCTAGCAACCCACGTACCACGTGTGGGAGTCATATGTTGCCCTAAGGCCATATCCATAGGGATTAATATATCCGTCCTTTGGATTTCATAATGTATCTATTTATGTGAGATATTTAGTATAATTTTAAAAGGTTTTTAACCTTTGTAGTTTTGGGTGGCTCAGCATGTTAGATTTGTAACACTGATGATGCTATTTTTACAGAACGAAAACGCTTTGTTGTGATATTTGTGGCCCTTTTAAGTGTTTTTAAATAAATATACCAGGGCCGGACTGGCTCATAAAAAAGGCGACAACATAAATTACAAAAGAGGCGCCAGCCCAAATTCTAAAAAATGTGCCAACTTAATATCTAAACAATGGCGCCAGACCTCCCTCTTAAGCTTTGACATCAAACTTTTTTGAAATCCTAATGCGTGTAAAGTAAATCAATATTACTAATTTTAAACTAAATCCAAAAAATAATTTACTATTTTTATTGGGACTAGTAAATTATATTAAGATTCCACAAAAATATATATAGCTTCACTTTCCCAGTATCTGTTTTACTCTGCTACACTCTTTGATACTCTCTGAAGATTCCAAAACAATTTTCGAAAAGTGTGAGTAATTTTCACTTGCTACTACAAAAGAATCTATTGGTTCAAAAACATTTAACAAAAATCATGATGATTTGTGTTCAATAGAAATCATCTTTTCAATTTTTTCAAATGTTTTACTAAATTCCATATAGCATAAGAGTAAACCTCGATAAAAAAATCCGCAACCACACACGGTGTCAGGCGATCCGTGCCCAAGTGGTGAATGGCCTAACGTCAGACGGTCGCAAACTGAGCCCTCGGAGACTGGTGAAATTCCTTTGTAATCGTTGGCAAGGGCGCACTGCCTCGCCAGACAGTATAATTCGCCCCTACTCGTGGGAACTATATGGATAAGTATTTAATCATGCAGAAAAAAGGGAAACAACAAAACGAAGGGATAATGGAGCGAGTCACCAGTGATGGTGCAGCTGGAACAAGTCATGAATGAGATGATAAGGTGTTCATTGTAGTAAAGGGAACAAAGGGAAAGTACTCAGCGAAGAGGAAAAAAGGAAGGAGGAGACTATGATCTTCGGAAGAAGATCTGTTGGAAGATATCCAGTCAGGGGTAGCGACCTGATCAAGACGGATCTTCCACAGGAGACAACTTTGCAGAGGAGCTCCTTACATTGGGAGAAAACACCTAGAGACTTAGAGAGAAGGAGGAGAGCTCGGTCATAACGGAAATTGTAAGAGCAATGGAGAAACTTACCAGCGTTACAAATAATTTAGTGAAACTAATGTCCGACCATACAAACATTAAGGTCGAGATCAAGAATGAGGTACATGGTATGAGAGTCACCGAAGACATGGAGGTTACTTTCAGAAAAGTCGCCCTCGGCAACATTAAGAAATGAAATAGAATAGTGTAGAAAATCGGTGAGGAAAAAACGACTAGGGAGATTGTACGAGTGTCCACACAGATGGATTTCGACGAGTTCTTTCCCGAAAATCTTAGTGAAGGAGAGATAAAAATGATCGCAACGGTCCTGAACTCAGGGGAAAGGGGATTTGAAAAAAAAAAGTACATTATAAAGTCGAATTGGCAGAGGTTCACTATATGGTTGCTAAACCGGGAAGAGGAAATAAACTCGCAGGCGACTTAGTAGTGGTCGTGGAACATGGACTTTTCGGTGAGGAAGAAAGGTTCCACGAACTGATAAGGGAAAAACATGAACTGGGAATATGTGCAGGAGGTGCAAACACACCAGGAGAGGTGCATTACCTCCAAATTAATACTATGACTACAATTACAAGGAAGAGTCGGAGGAAGAGAACCGAGTAAATTGCCAGACTATTTTCATGGTCCCCCGTAGAGACAAGGGTGACGGAAATGGACGTGGACGAGAGACTACTGGCAATTATTTATAAATTGAGGGAAGACATGGAGACACTGGAGACCAGAGAAGCATACGTAAGAGTAGTGGGGGCTACAGAGTTAGCAACCTCAGGAAGATCCTGGAACTCACCTTTATGGGTGTGGACCTCTACCTCGCACTGGAGGAGTATAAACTCGGGGCAAGGATATTGGAGGCGTAGAAGGTGATCGTGAAGGGAGGCAGAAATTCCTACGCCGAGTTGCTCAAGCAAATTAAGGGTAGTGTAGACACGAGGAAGAAGGGGATTAGCGTTAAAAGCACTATAGAAGGCATAAGAGGGGACCTCATCCTCGAAGTGATAGGGAAAGAACAGACCGAGCGCCTGAAGAAGACTATCGTGGCCCGCACGGAGGGAAACGCGGTAGAGGTTGTCCGGGGCTATGAGGTCCAGGTGTACATATTTGAAATAGACGGAGGAGTCCCAAGGTAGAAATCCTGAGACAAGTTCGGAGGTATACCGGCAGCAGGGAGCATAACGACGTCAAACTCGTCTGTATAAGGAAAAATAGAGAACACAAACATCACGGTTGGACTGACACGTACGGCAGCCAAGAAGGTACTGGAAAGAGAACATATATTTATTGGCTGGAACTCATGCAAGATACGAGACAGACTGCGTGTCCAGGGGTGCTTTAGATACCTGCAATTCAGGCATAGTAAAACAGACTGCAAGAGAGAAAACAAGGAGGACTCCTACTAGAGACGAGGCACGAGAGTGCAGTAGTGAGACGACGTTTTCCCTCACTTTTAAAGAATCCGGTCACAGTGCCGACAACTTACAGTGCCCGGAGTGTAAGAAACTGATCCTGGAAAAGCGGGGCCTCAAGAGACACCCTGCCACAAGCGATGAGAAGAGGGTGGGTGAAAACACCTAGGACCAGGAATCAGACAGCGTATGGGTAAGTAAGTTAGAAAGATAAGAACCATCTAATACGCAGTTCCTTTAAATAAATGTGGGAAGGGCGAGAGCTACTCACGACGTTGCAGAGGCACTCGCACGAAGGGAAGGTGTGACATTTGGTCTTTCGACAGAGAATCGTTAAAGATAGGAGATCTGACGTGACCGTATACGTGGTGAACCGAGGTATTGGAATCACCAGACACTCTGTTGGGAATGTAAATAGGTATGTTAAGGCATAAGTTGTAGACCAACTTGCGTACAATTGTTATGTTTCACCAAACGTCCCGCTTCGAGAGGGGAATACCTATCAGAATGGATCCACGACATGGGGTTTACCGTGCTTAATGACGGTAAGCCACCTACGTTCTTAAGAAGTAATAGTGAATCCTTTCTGGACCTCTCGCTGGTTTCAACATCACTTCTAAACAGTTTCATAAGCTGAACTGGTTTGGAAGAACAATCGCTCAGCTTACATAAGTTGAATCATACATACATGAATCTTACATAAGTTCAGCTTACAGCTGAACTAACGAGCAAAAGGAAGAAACGGAAAGATGAAGATAGCGATCTAAAAAGATTTTCAAATCAGGAAGCATTTGTGGATACTCTTGGCTTGATTGGTCCGATATGCGAGGATGTGAAGGAGTTGATCGAGAGATCAGGTATCAGATAACCAAATAGCTGAGATGCGACGCGTAGTGCTTTCGCGTATAAATATCAATTATTTGATAAACAGCGGAAATTGATACCCACGAAAGGTGCCCCAATCGTAAAAATGGTCTTCGAGGGCGTCGCGCGTCTCATCTAAGTTACTTGTTATAATAGAAACAGCGGATATTGACCCTAACGAAAGACGCCCGAATCGTAAAATGGTCTTTGAGAGCGCTGCGCGTCGCATCTAAGCTATTTGATTATCTGACACCTGATACAACTTGTATTTTATTGTACCCACTGGCTTCATTATTTAGGAGTTCGGGACACAACAATGATGCATGTATAATGTAGTTATGGAGCACTGAAAACCACACCTGTATATTTTAGTCCAATTGTGGGATGTGACACTCTTTGTATCAGGTATCAGATAATTAAATAACTTAGATGCGACGCGCAGCGCCCTCGAAGATCATTTTTCGATTTAGGCGCCTTCCATAGGTATAAATATCCATTATTTGATAAACAGTGGAAATTGATACCCACGAAAGGTGCACCTATCGTAAAAATGGTCTTCGAGGGCGCCGCTCGTTGCATCTAAGCTATTTTTATAATAGAAACAGTGGAAATTGATACCCACGAAAGGCGCCCGAACCACAAACATAGTCTTCGATGGCGCCGCGCGTCGCATCTAAGCTATTTATTACAATAGAAACAGCGGATATTGAACCTACGAA
The DNA here is from genome assembly GCF_917563875.1 of Diabrotica virgifera virgifera. NCBI lineage: Eukaryota > Metazoa > Arthropoda > Insecta > Coleoptera > Chrysomelidae > Diabrotica > Diabrotica virgifera. The sequence continues at coordinate 230,318,076 of NC_065443.1, read as the reverse complement.
AGGCGCTCGAATAGCATAAATGGTCTTCGACGGCGCCGCGTATCCTATCTAAGCTATCTGATTATCTGATATCTGGTATTTTGTTGTACCCACTGGCTTTATTATGTAGGTTTCTGGTGCGCCTTCGGTGCCAAACGGCGAAATCAGAAGCAAGTAGAAACATTTTTTAGGGGAATGATAGCTGCATCATTTTTGTGCAAAGGTTAAAAAAAATTTTTTCAGCGTTTAATTTTTTTAATGGATAGATACTAACCAAGGCAAAAGGCGCACCGACCCGAGGGCCGGTGGGCCAGCGGCCCAGTCCGGGCATGAAATATACCTTTTACCAAGAAAAATTTTTCATTAAATTTACTTGTAATTAATTGTATACCGCCAGCTACAGGAAATTCTTCGATGTGGATACTTTTAGCGTTTTAGCGTTTTTAGCGTTTTTTTTTTAAATAAAAACGCTAATAGAAAAGTGCACAGAGTATAACAAGCCTATCTTTCTTATATTCGTGGATTATGAAAAGGCGTTCGATACTATAGATCATCATAAAATGCGTTGAGCATTGGCGGACTGCCGCATTGACTACCGATATATCGCCTTGATTAAAAGTATCTACGAAACTGGTACAGCTTGTGTTCGACTTCATGAAGATACCAAGAAATTTAGAATAGAACGTGGAATTAGACAGGGTGATACTATCTCCCCGAAATTGTTTACAGCTGTTCTTGAATATATGTTCAAGCAAATGGAAGGAGAGGATAATATGGGAATCAATATAAACGGGTAGGATCTGAACCACCTAAGATTTGCCGATGACATCGTTTTAATATCTGATAGAGTTGATAAAGCTACAAAAATGCTGCACACGCTCTATAAAGTGTCAAAAACAATTGGTCTTAAAATTAACACCTCAAAGACAAAATTTATGACCAACCTTGTAGTCAGCGATAAAATTCAGATTGAGAGTCATAGCATCGACCAAGTAATAGCTTACAAATATCTAGGGCATGAGATTCGCTTAGGCCGAGATAACCAGACAACTGAAATACAAAGAAGGATAGGTCTCACATGGGCTGCCTTCGGTAGATTAAATAACATTTTGAAGTCTAATATTCCAGTTTGTTTAAAAAGAAAGGTTTTTGACCAGTGTGTTTTGCCGGTTCTTACATATGGTGCAGAAACACTAACTCTGACAAAAAGAACAATAAATAAAATAAGAGTTACACAACGCGCTATGGAAAGATCAATGTTAGGTATTACCATCAGAGATAAAGTACCAAGCCTAGAAATAAGAAGAAGAACAGGAGTCACGGAGGCAGTTGAAAGAATAGCCATGGCTAAATGGGCTTGGGCAGGACATGTTGCCAGACTGACGGATGACAGATGGACCAAAAAGATTCTGGAATGGCGACCAAGGCAGGAGGCATATCGAAGCAGAGGACGACCACCGACTAGATGGACGGATGATATCAAGCGCATCACCACAAATTGGATGCAAGAAGCTCAAGATAGAAATAGGTGGAAATTTTTACGGGAGGCCTACGTTCAGCAGTGGACAAATATACAGTAGGAAAAATGAAAGAATACCCATGACCGAACATATAAAACACGCTGTATTTTCCTGTCACCGTGTCACACAAAAAATTGGCCAGCGCAAGTACATGTAATAATAATTATTGTTACATGTACTTGCACTGGACAATTTTCTTTGTGACACGGTGACAGGAAAATACAGCGTGTTTTATATGTTCGTTCATGGGTATTCTTTAATTTTTCCGACTGTAGGCTAGTTGATGATGCATACTTTTAGTTTGTGCTTTTTTCAGACGAGATCAGAATCTGTTTAAATAGCGATAGCGAGTTCGTGTTTGACAAGAGCCAACAAGAGCTGCACAACTAGCATATACACTACGGAATTGTGGTGGTTATTGGCGGGACCCTAACAGGACAAAGGTACATCACATGAATTTTAGAACCTTATGTAAAATTTTGGCGAGGAGCTGTGGATGAAAATTTTGCATTTATGGATAGCTCGCCCACTAGAGACTCAAGCGGTTAATAACTATCTTGAGATAGAATGTGTTCACCATTCGGAGTGACCTGCGAGGTCTACAGATATGAACCCCATTGAACATACATGGGACGTGCTCAGGCGCGGATCTAGAAATTCATAATAGGGGGCAGACGTACCGCAAATATTTTATTGTCCAGATTTAGCCATACAACCCACACTTACTCTAAGGATAAAATTAAGTCATCTCAGATACCTACGGTATCAAAAGAATTGAACTCTGGTTGACAGAAAAAAATAATAAATAATAAAAAGAATACTTATTGACTAAATACAATAGGGGGTCCATGGACCCCTTGACCCCCCTCTGTATCCGTGCCTGGATGTGCTCTATAGAGCTGTTCATGTCCGAAAGAATCCTCTTAGAAGACATCATGAACTTACAATTGCTTGTAGAGAAGAATGGGATCTGCCACAGAAAATGATTGATCGACTTGTTAGTAGTTTTAGAGCTCGAATCCAGGCTTGTATCGATGTCCGTGGTGGAAATACACGATATTAAAGTTTTTAAATACATTTTTAATTAGAAATAACTTTTTTGGTTTTTAGGTTTTTATTTATTAAAAAACAGTATCTCCTTTAAAACAAAAATATCTGTCAACGTTATAATATTTTTTTATAAATGATCAATATCAGTAATTTCTGAAAATAGTCAATAATAGCGAAAAAATAGGGTAGGCTTTTGAAATTTGAAACTATATAACTATATGTATATAAATATCTTTTACTATCGAATCTGTTTCATTTATGTTATAACATATTTTTATTATGTTTCATTAATATGAAGTAGTAAGTAATTCCAAAGTTTGTGCAGAATACTAGTAACGGTGCTATTTTCAAGTTAGATAAACAAATATTGTAGATTAAAATTATTGTAGATGTAAAGGACATCGACTTACTAATATAAAAAAAAAGGGTAAAAACTACACTTACATCATGTATATAGACAAAATATTGCTTCAGACCACCTATTGGTTTAAAGCAAAAATAAATGTGTATGAAAATGTTAAAACCTCTATCTAACAAAATTGGAAAAGAAACTGGAACCTAGACAGGATAAAAATATAAAGAGTAAATACGAATAAGATTAACCGAGGCGAGGCACAATTTGGTTTCAAGAACAGACTCGGGACACGCAAAGCACCTTTTTGCTTGAATACGCTTCTACAAAACTGCATGAACCAACGAAAGAATATACCTACAGCATACACACACCCAAACTTATATGGAATCGAACACATGGTGTGAAACAATATTTATTCTAAAGTAAAGCAATTTAATAACAAATACATAACAATTAAATAAAACAGTAAAGTATTTAAAAAACAAAATTGAAACTAGTTGGTTTAATCTCAAAAGCATAAAAAATTTCAGTATAAAACGAATAATGTTTAATTTGTTTTGGTTTATTTTTTTGTTTTTCATTGGTAGTCAGTGTTATCACCTCTAGTCCTTATGCAAGCTTTAGTTTGCTTGGGCACGCTCCTAATCAAATTATCAACATTTTTCTGTGGTAGGTTGCTCCATTCTTCAAGAGCAGCCTGTACTAGCCGTGCAGTGTTTTGTGGATTATCCTGGTGAGCTCTAATTTTTCTTTTAAGCATATCCCATAAAATACTCTATAGGGTTAAGCTCGGGTGAGCAAGCAGGCCACTCCAAACAAGGGATACCTTCTGCTTCAATGATGTCTCTAGTCACTCTAATGGTATGTGGAGGTCCATTATCATGCATGAAAATTAAATTTTCTTCTGTTGCACCTCTCCAGAGCATATCTACAGGTTATCAACATACCTGTGAGTAGATGAAAACAAGATCTACCTACAGGCTATCAACATACCTATAAGGAGATCAACAAAGTTGATTAGATGAAAATTTAAAAGAGTTTTTTTACGGATCACAATTCCCCATCAGAACATTACACTTTCACTTGTATATTAATTTGTGAACAGGTATGACAGTTCTTGCTTGTCTTTCTCGATTTCTAAGTACACGATTTCGTGGGTCATCTGATTTTACACAAATCCTGACTTTTTCTGAAAATAGCACATTTTTCCAATTCCCAATGTTCCAGTTTTGGTGGTGAAGACACCAATTTAGGCGATCAATCTTGTGCTGCTTGGATAACTCGGGAACAAATAACTGTCTTCTGCTGTATACTTCTTGGCACGAACTCTTCCTCTTCTCGTTTCAACTGAAACAGTTACACCTGTATCTTCCAAAAGCTTCCTTTGGAGCAGCAGGTGAGAAATTATTGGGTGTCTTCTAGCTGATTTGACAATTAAACGATCGTGAGGAGTCTTTCCCACTTTTTGGAGACTTTCCCCTGCCTTATTGTTAAACTTTCCTAGTTACTGTTCCCTAGCGTAGGTTTTGGACAGAACGCCCTAAGTTACGCCTAGCTCTGCAGCTATGTCCCTCTAAGAACATTACTTGCTTCAGAAGACCAATAATCTTTCCCCGTTATAAGTTCTATGACCCCACATGAGGCATCTTTTTGTTTTTGGACGCAAAAATTAGTTTATTTTTTATCAATTTGAAACTCAAGCAAATAACATATTCCGTACCGAGCTGTACTATCTCATTGTCTTATCGATTTGTTTATTTTCAATAAAAACCTATACTCTTCGCAACAATAACAAGTTTTTTCAAGAGAAACAAATATTTCTTTGAAATACATGATGATTTCATATAAGTTTGTGTGTGTGTAATCATCACATTCCTCGACTCTGAAAAAGCGTTTAATACCGGAAAACACGATGCAATGATAGACATGCTTCACAATGCTAATATTGATGAGAAAGATATAAGAGCTTTCCAGAATCTCTATTGGAATCAAAAAGCACGAGTGAGACCGAACAAATCAACGAATGCAGAGGAATTAAGAGGGGTGCGACAGGGGTTTATTTTGTCTCCTGTGCTGTTTAACCTCTTGTCGAGAGCCGGTTATATTCTGTCTTGATAAGAGACCACGCACCTCGCACCTCGCAACTCGCATCTCGCCCTATGCCCCTAGCACCTCGTCCCTCGAACCCGCACATCATACCTCGCCCCTCGAACCCGCACATCACACCTCGTACATCACACCTCGCACCTTGCACCTCGCACCACGCACCACGCACCTCGCACCTCCCACCTTTCTTCCACTCTCAACTCGGTAACGCGTATATGTCGCCCATTAAAGTTATTTTGCCTGACTGTTTGTTTGCCGGAAGGTTTTTAGGCCGTACAATTTTTTTGTCGCTCAATTTTTTTACCGTGCGGTTTTCTTGCAAGGCGGTTTTTTTGCCGGAAGGTTTTTTGGCTTCCCCTTTTTTTGGGGGGTCGGTCCTAGCACATCGCACTCGAGTTCGAGTATGTAGTGTGTAAATAGTGGGTCACGAAGGATAAGCACAAAAAGAACCGGGCCACTAAAAAATTAAGTTTGGGAAACGGTCTACTGCATTTGGTTGTCCAGGGGAAAAGAGACTGTAAGATATGGCCAGGCAGGAGACGATACTCGTGGCTCCAAAAACTGCGGAAAAGGTTGGTGCTCACATCGGTCGAACTATTCACAAGTATCTTCGGGTGAGGGTAAGCTACCATATGCTGGATGGGAGTACAGAGTATTTCTTCCACTCTCAACTCGGTAACGCGTCTATGTCGTTCATTAAAACCGCACTCGCTCCTCGCACCTCGCACCTTGCACCTCGCACCTCGCACCTCGCACTTTGCACATCGCACCTAGCACCTCGCACCTCGAGTATCGCGGTTTTTTTGCGGCACACCTAGCACCTCGCACTCGCACTCGCACTTGGCACCTCGCACCTGGCACCTGGCACATCGCACCTGGCATCTTGCACCTCGCACCTCGCACTTCTCACCTCCCACTTTGCACCTCGCACCTGGCATCTCGCACCTGGCGCCTCGCACTTGTCACCTCGCACCTCGCACCTCGCACCTGGCACATCGCACCTGGCACCTCGCACCTGGCGCCTCGCACCTGGCGCCTCGCACCTGAAATCTCGTACCTGGCGCCTTGCACTTGGCATCTCGCACCTAGCACATCGCACCTCGCATCTCGCATATCCCACCTCGCACCTCGCACCTCGCACCACGCACCTTGCACCACGCACCTCGAATCTCGCACCTGGCACCTCGCACCTGGCGCCTCGCACCTGGCGCCTCGCACCTGAAATCTCGTACCTGGCGCCTTGCACTTGGCATCTCGCACCTAGCACATCGCACCTCGCATCTCGCATATCCCACCTCGCACCTCGCACCTCGCACCACGCACCTTGCACCACGCGCCTCGAATCTCGCACCTCGCACCTCGCACCTCGCACCTCGCATCTCGCACCTCGAATCTCGCACCTCTCACCTCGCACCTCGCACCACGCACCTTGCACCACGCACCTCGCACCTCGCACCTGGCACCTTGCACAGCGCACCTCGCACCACGCACCTCGCACCTCGCACCTCGCACCACGCACCTCGCACCTTGCACCTCGCACCTCGCACCTCGCACCTCGCACCACGCACCTCGCACCTCGCATCTCGCACTTCGCACATCGCAAATGGCACAAAAATTTTAAAAAAAGTTTAAAAAAACTTCAAAAAGAACGTTTTTTGAAACGCACCTCGCTCCTCGCACCTCGCTCCTCGCACCTCGCACCTCGCATCACGCACCTTGCACCTCCCACCACTCACCTCGCACCTTGCACCTCGCACCTAGCACCTCCCACATCGCACCTCGCACCTCGCACCTCGCAACTCGCACTTCGCATTACGCACCTCACATCTCGCACCTCGCACCTCGCACCAAAAATTTGAAAAATATTTGAAAAAATCTTTAATTTGCAAAAAAAATTTAAAAAAAATTTTAAAATTTTTTTAAAAAGTTTTAAAATTTTTTTAAAAAATTTTTAAAAGAATTTCAACGCGTTTCGCATTTCGCACCTCGCACCTCGCACCTCGCACCTCGCGCCCCGCACATCGCACATCGCACCTCACCTCGCACCTCGCCCCTCGCACCACGGACCTCGCACCTCGCACCTCGCACCTCGCACCTCGCACTTACTGACTTCTTCCACACAGGCAGGACGGAAGTTCTGATACGTACCTGTTAGTTTATTTCAGTTGTCAAGAATTACTACTTAAAAGTAAAAGTAAAGAATGATGATGCTATAAATACAAACAAAAGAAGGATTTTCCGTCGAGTTTATTGTTTTGGGATAAGGTATTTTTATAACACTCCTCAATGCAAATATAAAACTTGCAATGACTGTGTCAATTTGCAAAATTTTACAACTTTCTAGTTTACGACTAATCCATGAAACTTGCTGATATAATATAAGTTTTTGAGTTTTAAAAGGTACCTACAGGCGATAATTCTTTACATGTGTTGAAACCAGAACTTGGGTTCTAGTCACTTTTAGTAGATACAACAAGTAGAGGACCTTCCAAAAGTTTTCCTTATGTCTAATAATAAATTTTGTTTTAAAATTTTTTTATAAATAGGTATTCTTCGTTTTAATTTATAAGTACCTACACAAAAATAAAAATTTATTATTAAGAAGTTACATTTTCTATTGTGTACTTGTGTAGTGCAAAATGTCCCCATCAAATTAGAAAAAAAAGCAAACAGCACACTAGAGCGGGCCACTGCGAGGCCCGGGCCCTGGTTCCGCGGAGCCCGCGGAACCATGCTCAGTACGCCACTGCAGATCACGTCGCCAAACTAGCATCTACCCTAAATTGTCAACACTCAAAAGTACACACACCCAAACTTATAAGGAATCACCAGGAAGTAATATTTATTTCTTTTGAAAAAACTTGTTATTGTTGCGAAGAATAAAGGTTTTTATTGAAAATAAACAAATATAAGATAATCGGATAGTACAGCTCGGTACGGTATAGGTTATTTGCTTGAGTTGCAAATTGAACGAAAATAAATAAACTAATTTTGCGTCCAAAAACGAAAATATGCTTCATGTGGGCTTATGGAGCTTACAACAAGGAAAGATTATTGGTCTTTTTGAGAAAGTAATGTTCTCAGAGGGACATAGCTGTAGAGCTATGCGTAATACAGGGCGTTCTGTCCAAAACTTATGCTAGGTAACCGGAACTATGAAAGCTCAAAAATAAAGCAAGGGAAAGTCGCCAAAAGTAATAATGGCTCTCCACGATCATTTAATTGTCCAATCAGCTGGAAGACACCCAACCATTTCTCACATACAGCTCCAAAGGCAGCTTTTGAAAGCTACAGGTGTAACTGTTTCAGTTGAAACGATAATAAGAAGAGTTCGTACCAAGAAATATACAGCAGGAGACAGTTATGGGTTCCCGAGTTATCCAGGCAGCACAAGATTGATCGCCTAAATTGGTGTCTTCACCACCAAAACTGGAACATTGGGAATTGACAAAATGTGCTATTTTCAAAATATGCTTGTCAGGATTTGTGTAAATTCAGATGACCTACGAAATCGTGTACTTAGAGGTCGTGGAAGACAAGCAAGAACAAAAAGCTTTAGATCTGTTCACAAATATACAAGGGGAAGTGTAATGTTCTGGAGAGGAATTGTAATCCGTAATAAAACTCCTTTAATTTTTATCCAATCAACTTTAACTGCTCACAGGTATGTTGATAACCTGTAGTCAGGCTCTGGAGAGGTGCAACATGAGAAGAATTAATTTTATTGCATGATAAGGGACCTCTACATACCATTAGAGTGACTCCAGACATCATTGAAGCAGAAGGTATCCCTTGTTTGGTGTGGTTTGCTTGCTCACCCGAGCTGAATCCTATAGAATATTTGTGGGATATGCTTAAAAGAAAAATTAGAGCTCGCCGAGATAATCCACAAAACACCTAATGCTAGTACAAGCTGCTCTTAAAGGATGGAGCAACCTACCACAACAAAATGTTGATAATTTGATTAGGAGCGTGCCCACGCAAACTGAAGCTTGCATAAGGACTAGAGGTGATAACACTGACTACCACAAAATACAAAAAAAATAACACAATTTAAACATTATTCGTCCTACATTGAAATTGTTTATGCTATTGTTTAAAACAACTACCTTCAATTTGTTTGTTAAATACTTTTTTGTTTTATTTAATTGTTATGTATTTGTTATTAAATTGCTTTAAAATAAATACTGTGTGATTTGGTGTGTTCGTTTTTTTAAATTCGCACGAAATAGTAATAAAACTAATAAAAGGGGTGATACACACGCAAGTAAGTACGCGAACTTATGGCTCGACGACCTTTTTCGCGCGTGTATCACAGCAAGTATCATTTTCGATCCAACAAGTTTGAAATCTTACTCGTAACTCGTACGTGTATCACTGCCACGAGCCGCGAGCTTTGAGCCATCATGTTATTGCGTTTAAAGTTACACTTCTATTTTCACTAATTAAGTAAATTGCCTAAAAATAATTCAATGGTTTATTGTTGAACGGAGACAAGTTACATTTTATAAGTTTTGAGAAAACCGTAAAACACTATTTTAAGCTATACTAAATTATTTTTGATTATTTGTTTTTGAGTAAACCTAATTATTTTTAGGCTGTTTTATGCTCCTGAGGAAAATATTACCCTCGTATCTATGATATTTTGTTTGTTACCCACACTTTTCGATTTCGTCTTTTTTTATTATTATTAAAAATATATAACACGATAGGATACGATACGAAGTATATAATACGATAAAATTCCTAAATAGCACAAACCACCGACGGCGACCGCGATCTTTAAAACCGCGTACTTTAAGTCTGCCGTGTATCACCGACGGCGAGCCGAGTAAGTCCGCGATCTTTAAACCCGCGTACTTAAAGTTTGCGTGTGTATCACGCGCTTCAGAAATATCAGTTGATTCCATATAAGTTTGGGTGTGTGTACATGTTCAAATCCGTAGTGAATTGAAGCAGATGTTTAAGCAGCAACAACATATCTCTCAGCAAATCCACTGGAACACAATCAAAAGCACATTACACGAGATCCGACAGACTGTCAATATATTTGAACTACCAACTATGCCTAGAAAAGAAAAAGCAGTCATTCGAAGGTTGAGAATTGGACATACCCTATACACACATGAATACTTAATGAATTCTGAACCGAAGCCTAATTGTCAAATTTGCTTTAGTGTTTTAAGCGTGAAACACATCCTTATTGAGTGTCCTCAGTATGTGACGCAAAGAAATCGATACAAACTTAAGCCAAATGTTAAAGATATTATAAACTGGTCCAATCAACTTCACACCTAATTAATTTCTTGAAAGGCATTCAATTATTTCACACAATATAATCTTTTGTCTTTATAATCTCTACCCTGTTATTCAAAATTCAGTGATTAATTATATTATTGTAAAAATTTATAAGGTCTCTATGGAATCTAATGATTGTATATCCAATAATTTTGTCATAATTTTTACTTAATGCTATTTTAAGATTTAGAAATTAACTGTTATAATGTTTTAAGTCCTCATTGTAATTAATTATTGTATAACCAATATTGTGTGTCAATGGCCATTGCAGCCGAGACACATAAATATAAATAAAAAAAAATGGAAAACAGCGGGTAGTTAAAAAAATCTAATGGTTGTTTTATTGGGAAATAATAGGAGAATCAAATAATTTCTTGAGAAATACAAAAAATAAACTATATACTGAGTGTTTTAAAATATATAGTAAAATAAACGAAAAGACAACTTGTAACTTATTGGGTTTTCAACACGTAAAAATTTATCCAAATAACTCTGAGCATCATATATCCCAAATCGAAATAACCTTAATAGTATGGTATAGTTAGACCCAAAACCAGACACACAAAGTGAAAGTTATCCTTCAACTCCAAATTGTTCTATTTGGTCCACATAATGTTCAGAAAAAAGTCACACCATTTTGAGCGTCCGGTTTGGGGGGGAGAGGGGGGAGAAATCTGCAAATTCGTAGTTTTTTAAGTTTTTCGTCAATATTTCTAAAACTATGCGGTTTAGCATGAACAACCTTCTACACAAAATTGTTCTACATTAAATTTGAAATAAAAAAGGCCCTATGCATAACCGTTCTAAAATGAACGGTTCCAAAGTTAAGGAGGTAGTATAGTATAATTGGTCCAAAAAAAGGCCTAACCCAGACATCCAAAGTAAAAGTTTTCCTTCAACACCAAATTGTTCTATATGGTCCACATATTGTTCAGTAAAAAGTTACACTATTTTGAGCGTCCGGTTTGGGGGGGAGATGAGGGAGAAATCGGTAAATTAGTAGTTTTTTGAAGTTTTTCGTCAATATTTCTAAAACTATGCTTTAGCGTAAGGAATGTTCTATAGAAAAATATTCTACATAAAATTTAAAACAAAAAAGGTTCATACATAATTGTTATAAAATCAACGGTTCCAGAGTTACGGAGGGTGAAAAGTGGAGGTTTTCGATACATTTTATATTTACCTATTTCTCTCCCCTCTCCCCGCCCCCCAAACGCGACGCTCAAAATGGTGTGACTTTTTTCTGAACATTATGTGGACCATATAGAACAATTTGGTGTTGAAGGATAACTTCCACTTTGGATGTCTGGGTTTTTGGTATAGTTATATCATAAATATTGCCCAAAAAATATAAAAAGTATCGAAAACTTCGACTTTTCACCCTCTATAACTCTGGAACCGTTGATTTTATAACAATTATGTATAAACATATTTTGTTTTAAATTTCATGTAGAATATTTTTGTATATAAAATTGTTTACGATAAAGCATAGTTTTAGAAATATTTACGAAAAACCTAAAAAAACTACTAATTTACCGGCTTCTCTCCCATTTCCCTCCCAAACCGGACGCTCAAAATGGTGTAACTTTTTACTGAACAATGTGTGAACCATATAGAACATCATGCAACAAGACGCAACACTCTGTTGCCTTCAACCACACCATCGCCACATCGCCTCCAGACTGGATAGTGGAACAAGTGACTTTGGACAGACAATATAGTGCGTACATGGACTGGAAGACTCATTGGTAGCTCGTAAGTACTTTTTGTAGTTTTGTAGTAGGTATTTTGTTTTCTCTGGATCAATGCTAGTGTTGCATCCACGCATTTATGTTTTATGTATGTTTGTTCTCTTTCTCTCCTAGGTTTTCTTACTCTACTTTGTATATATTTCCTCTTAATAAAATGTTAGTACTCATGGTAAAAGCTCCTTTAAACCTTAGTGTTTAAATATCCCTCTCTCACCCCCTTTATTACAGGTACAGGTAGATATCCTCATACATTACATTTAGAACCAGCACCTCTTTAGTAGTACAGTCTCTCTTTCTTTGTTCTTGGACGATCTTTATGACGTCCTATTGTCATGTTGTGATAGGTATTATCTCAACAGATTATTCAACGACATATAGCTGAGTCCATGATTCTTTACCCGTGCATCATCATTACGAAATAAGTCGGAAATCTATTTCACGCAACAGCAAGTGACAGAAAGTGGCTACTGACCTGATCGCGGATTATATTATAAAATTTGACGGTATCAAATAAATACAATGCAAAATGTTAGTGGTTTGGTGCATAATTACAGCTACATTTGAAGTAGCTTAATAAATTATTTTTTCTACAATCACTTGGTCAATAAGACTTTTTCTCCTATATATGGCAACGAAATGTTGACGTTTACTGAGTACCGTAGCAACCGTACAACCATACAATACAAACACATTGAACATTCAAACTGAAAGATATAAAATTTAATGTTATGACTTTTTAATGACAGATATAAAATAGTTACAAAAAAGTTAATGATTTAATAGTTATTTATGATATTATAAGTGTTAAAAGTACACGTTTTGGGTACATAATTCGCAAATATTTTACGTGTATCCCTACTTTTTCTGTCTCTACACGGCAAATTACGTGTAGTAAAATTCACACTGCTATGGATATGTAAACACTACTAGAATGTCATTCTACTTGAAAATGTCATCAATAATTTAAAGAGATGAGTTTTGAATGTTCTTGGATAACTGTTATTTTTATAATTGCAAATTATTAATTCAGTTAATAAATGTGATAATTTTTTCACTTACTATGTATTCAGTGATTGTAATAATTTATTTGTACAACAAAGACTAATACTCGATCGAGAAAAGAGGAAAAGTGTTAAAGTGATTTTTTAATAATATATTGTTATGGAACGTTATTATTATGGAACATTATTTATTGTTATTTATAATATATTGTTATGGAACGCTTACAATTTTGAACATCTTTAACAACAAAATGCTTGGATCACAGAATATATATTATCCTGATGTATTCTGTGCTTGGATCTTCCACAAATAATACACAATAAATAACTTTTTATTAAGTTCACGTCTTAAATCAATTATTTATCAAATACACTATATATCAATAATATTTAATCAATAACTCAACATATTCCCGATGTAATGTCAAATATTTAAAATTGTCACTGATTGTCAGTGTCTGACTGACAATATATGCTGACAATATTATATTCGGCTGAGTGCGTTGTAAGACAAAGATAGATTTGGAAAATATTACCACGGCATTGTGTTTATTTTTTTCGAATCCTGAAAAAACCAATAAATATTTTTGAAAAATTTAAACGCAGAATGAAAGACTAAATTATTACCGAGGGCCGAAAGTCCCTTAGAATAAATAAAAAGTTTATTTTGAATGATATATTTGAAATTAAAAATCACACTAAATTTTCCTTAGTTTTTCACCCCTGTAACTTATTAAAATAAACATTATAGAAGTTCTCAGGGACTTTCGGCCCTCGCTAATAACGTGATCTTTCATTCTGCGTTTAAATTTTTCAAAAATACTTATTAGTTTTCTCAGGATTCGAAAAAAATGAATCCCCATTTGAATAGCATTGCAGCCGAAAATACGTACCGATCCTCTTAAGGCACGCATGTGAAAGTTTGCAGAATGAGCGATATCGAGTTCTGCAATTCACATGAGTGCCTTAAAAATGTACTTTTTAACACGCATATCATACAATATTTTTTCTACAAACGTAATTACAGGACAATATCTACAAAAACTTTTACTTGAACTTGACTGACATTCCATTTTTATATTTTTTTGATATTACATCAAAATTGCCTATACGGTTAATACTAATTGCAATGCCATAAAAATGTTAAAGCGCTATTGCCTTAAAGTAGCATTTTTAACGCTCGTATGGAGTGCTAAAAATTGCATTTTAACACGGTTGTAGAAAAAAATAGTTTTATTTTATTAAGTGATTGTAGAAAAAATGTTGTATGTATTACAAGAGCAAAGTGACATTATTGCTTTTAAGTAATTACCTCTCTCTACTACGCGTCGAGCGGTAACTCTTACTCTCAAGCAATAATATATCACTTTTCGCTCTTAACACATAAGTTTTTTTTTGTTTATTAGGCAATCTGTTATAACATACAGTCGGAAAAATGAAAGAATACCCATGAACGAACATATAAAACACGCTAAATTTTCCTGTCACCGTGTCACAAAGAAAATTGTCCAGTGCAAGTACATGTAACAATAATTATTACATGTACTTGCGCTGGCCAATTTTTTGTGTGACACGGTGACAGCAAAATACAGCGTGTTTTATATGTTCGTTCATGGGTATTCTTTCATTTTTCCTACTGTATAACAGTAGGCACATTTTATCTGAGAAATAATGACATGAAGAGATTGTGACCAGCGCCACACATCTTTATAGAGATAATATTAAATTACTGTATTTTACATATATTAACTTAGCTACTGTAACAATATTAATGTCTGTGCGGTAAATCTAATGGTGTCTGTCTCTTTAACCGTTTTGTTTCCTGACTGTTGTCTAACAAATTAATTGCAAGCACATTCGCGTGGCTTTCAAGACGTACGATGTATTTTGCACTTAACTCCACTATCACTTCACTGACGGTTTTCGTTTCCAGATCATTGTAAATATCCCTGTTAGTAACAAACCACGGAGCATCGATTATTGAACGTAACACCTTGGACCGGAATCTCTCAATAATTATGGATAAATTCGACTTGGATGCTGTTCCCCAGAGCTGCAGACTATATGCCCAGACTGATTTGAATATTGTGTTGTAGACTAGCAGTTTATTTCTTGTCGTGAGCTTAGACTTACGCCCTAGAAGCCAATAATGCTTACTAAATTTTATGCCCAGTTGTTTCCGTTTGTTCCATATATGGGTTCTCCAGGTTAATCCCCTGTCCAAGTGCATGCCCAGATATTTTACAGAGGTAACTGAGGGAATTACCTTATTATTTATTGTTACTGTAGGTGATTCACCGTGACATTTTGTAAAAACAATATGGTTTGATTTTTGTTCATTCAACTTAATTCTCCAATTTTGTGCCCATGTATTTATTTCATTTAATACTCTCTGGAGTTTTGCAGCAGCTTCGACGGAGTTTTTGTGTACTGCTAGGATTGCAGTATCGTCTGCAAAGGTGGTGGTCGTTGTATCACGATTTGTGGGTAAGTCTGCTGTGTAAATCAGATACAGTTGTGGTCCCAGAACGCTTCCTTGCGGTACCCCTGATCTGATGGGATATAGTTTTTTAAAGGCTGACTCAAACTTCACTCGAAAGTATCTTTCTGATAAATACGACTTAAGGAGTGTATATAGTTCCTCTGGTAAATTCTTTTTCAGTTTATACAACAGTCCTTGATACCAAATTTGATCAAAAGCCTGGCTAACATCGAGGAATGCTGCTTAATAGTAACTTTTTTCTTCAAATGTTTTATTTATAACGTTGACCACTCTGTGAACTTGTTCGACGATACCATGCTCTTTCCTAAAGCCAAATTGGTGGTCGGGTATCATATTTCTGTCTGTTAGTATTTGTAGAAGTCTTTTTTCTATTATTTTTTCCATGATCTTAGACATTACTGGCATTAAACTAATTGGTCGATATGAAGTGGGCTCATTTGGAGGTTTTCCTAATTTTTGTATAAGGATAATTTCCGCAATATTCCATTGGATTGGGAAGTGTTTTAGCCTTAGTACCGCATTACACAATTGAGTTAACATTTTAATTGCTTTGGTAGGTAGATTTTTAATTACCTAACCTGTGATTAAGTCATAGACAGGTGCTTTCTTTTTTATTAGATTATTGTTGATTATGTTTTGAACTTCTTTGGGTGAAACGTGTATTGTGTTTTCTCCTGTCCCGGTTTGGTTCTGTAGAAAATTGTAAATTTCTTGATCGTTACTTTTTGCAGCAGCTGGTGTAGGTTTGAAAACTTCTTCTAGGTATAAAACACATAAGTAACTATTAATATTATTCTTCTTCTTAAAGTACCATGTCCTTTCAGAACATTGGTTACCATCATAGCTATCTTAATTTTATTGACTGCCACCCTAAATAGCATGCTTGTATCTACACCATACCAATCTCGCAAGCTCTTCAACCATGAGGTTCTTCTTCGTCCTGGACTGCGTTTGCCTGCTATTTTTCCTTGCATGATATTTTGTAGCAACCTATATTTGGGACCTCTCAATACATGTCCGAAATACTCCAGCTTTCTCTGCTTGATGATTATTAGTGATTATTAAATATTATTAAAAAGTCGATAAAAAAAATCAGTAAAATATTTTCTTTGTGTCATTTCTTTCACTTTTGCGGAAACTTAAAAAAAACGACTCCTTAACTGTGTGAGTGAGGTTAACTTTGTGTCTAAATTGTCAACATAGCAAAATAGCAAAATAAAATGCACTTACTATAAAATTTCAAACTCCAATATAAAATTAGTTTTGAAAACAACTCTTTGTGTAATATAAATAACTTTTAAATGCAAAAACAGTACAAAAAAAAAGCAAAAATCCAACAAGCTAACAGTCGCAAGTAAACAAATCAGAAACTTTACAAATTGTACTTAAAATCTGAAAACTCCCCAAGCGTTTTTTTGTACCTATTCTATCTTTTTTGGATGTTCTGAGACTTCATAAACATAACATGTGTCTTTACCTAAGTAGTTGGTTTGTCTTTAGTTTCATGCATGGAAGGCAAATATGCTAGATAAAAATGATGTCTTTTATCTCGCCAGGTATTAATGACACGTTGGTAAAGAACCACGAACTCAACTGTAGGTAGTGATGGTTGAATATTTATTTTATTGCAAATTTAAAAATTATAAATATTATTGCATTAACGTATGTGGGTTAAAACAATCTTATATTGTTTGATAATTCCAAAGTCTACAATAAAAAAATAATTGCTATCATATCTCTGGCGAAATTGGTAACTAGATTATTAAAAAAAATGGATACAATACCTTTTTTCAATTCAGGAAACCTTTTTGGATAAAAATATGATAAATCTTATTATCTTGTTAGACTCGCTTTTGCAGTCGATATGAAGATGATGCAAACTAGATATAACTAAGGTTAGTGGATGAATTTAATTTTTAGAGTCTAGAGATAAATAGGACAAAGTCACAAAATATGCCGATTACTCCAGTAGAGCATAATTTAATGATGCATAAGAGTTGCAATAACATTCAAAATATACTGTAGAGTGTAGATCATATAAATACAACCCTTAACTACTGACGTGGATGTTTCAGAACGTAGACTCCGACATACGGTATGTCATACGGTTATTTACTCTTCTTTGTTTTTAATATGAATTTGTCGGACAGCTTGGGTATTGGTGCACCCTATGTAACCCACAGCTGAATCTTATGCTTGTGCGTCACAGTGTTGCCGTACTGTTTTCTTTATTTGTTTCATAATTTCAATCAATGTTAAATGTACCTACAAGAACAATAGAATAATTTTATTTTTAAGAACGTTTACTTCTCCGTCATTAAACCAGGTAGAATGACAAATGAGGTGTCAAATGAAAAAAAAACCTTTACTTTATTGGTGTTTTAAAACTCTTTTTTAATTTATTATAATCATTAATCTGTTTGATTTATCTATTTATCTACTTTTTTATAACGATTTAAATTAACTTTGATTTAAAAACATTTTTACAGTTTATCTTCAATGACCTCTTTTATTTATCAGTTGATCTTCTTTTTTATAACAATTTGAAGGTAACTTTGATTTAAATTGCCTCTTTTGAGCTTTTTGTATTAAAAAAACTTTACTTCATTGGTGTTTCAAAACTATTTTTTAATTTATTATAATTATTTATCTACTTTTTTATAATTAACATCCCTCTTTTGAGTTGCTTGTAAAAAACAAGTAATTGGACTTCGTCCTATTAGACGAAGTCGTAATTGGACAACTAAGTCCAAGGTTTTCACCCAAAGTAATCGAAAGTAGAACTGGAAGTCGATATTTGAACCCTTCCTGTAACTTTGTAACTTTGCGTCGATTGATATACGATTTTACTAATTTTGAGTCATATTTACTAAACTGTGGGTCATAATTGTTTAAACAGAAATAACTTCAAAATCGAAATTAAAGATTCAAACTCGACTTTTCAATACGCTTTGATTGATGTGTTACATGTATTTCTGCGACGATAATAAGGCACTTCCGGTTAGAACCTTTTAACCGGAAATGATATAAAAACCAAAATTCTACATTTCTTTTCATCTTTCTAAGTCACGTCGAATGATATATCGCTTATACTATTTCGGTGACTTTAAAACAGTACTTACGGTTGCAAATCTAAAAGCAGAAGTCCGATGTCAGATTTCTCATCTTTTGGCATTCTACCTTGTATAGTGACGGAGGAGTTGTATTCGCGGTCGGACGGACAGACGGACAGATAGCCTAGGTTAAATTTCTCACCTTTAGTACCCTCCTTGGATTATAAGCTTTCATTTGACACCTCATTTGTCATTCTACCTGGTATAATGACGGAGGAGTTGAGTTTCCAAACATCCATACAAGACGGACGGACGGACAGACGAACAGACGGACGTGGATAATTCAACGTTTTCACATTTTTTCAAAATTGGTGAAAACAACAACATAATAAACTTTACTTAATTGGTGTTTCAAAACTACTTATTTTTTACACATTACACAATATTACAAGGTTTCTAGCAAGATAAACTTCACAATGGTTCAACATACTGAAGTAAAAACGTATCTATAGGTACATAACATATTAGAACATACCTATACACAAATGATACATTTCACACACAAATATAATATCACAAAAAATTGTAATGTGATAGTATGAAAAAATAGAGGATACGGCAACGGTGTTACATATCATGCTCGGATTCAATGCCAAAATCTACACAGACATATTATTAGGGTGCACTAATGTCCAAGCTGTCCGAATTTGTCTTATATCACTGTATTTGTTTTTTACATCAACTACGGAATTACTCTTTACACTGCTGTTGAATCAAATATTGCTCCAAATATAATAAACTTTCTTTTTTCAAAAAAAAATATGAGCGCATGCATAATATTAAAAAAAGTGATGGAGGTTATTACAAGATCCTTTATAAACTGAATTTCAAAAAAACTTGAGAATTGGTAACTAAAAGATAGTAAAATAATGTTGAAAGTAGTTGAAAATAGAACAACTGGATGAACTTGCTGCCATACTAATAGCGAAAGAATACACTGGACTGCTTTTATATATAGAAACGTAAACAATGACATGCGGTATGTGATACGGAAAAAAAATACATCGACGTAGCTCAAAAGCTAATCCATACTAAAACTGCAATAGTTGAGAGCAGGTACAATTATACAGATCACTTGAAGTTACACAGATGGTGTTCTAGGAATCTTTTATAAAACACGTTTTACTACAAAATATATTTTCGACACGCTATGGCATACCGCATGTCAGTGGTAAGGGTTAATTCAAAATGAGGTTAAAATGTAAGCAGATTTAGCTATTCTAGATCTTATACTCATATGAAACAAACATGGAAAAGAGAAGACAGATCATAAATGCCCTAATGTTCACCAAATACACGCGATTTAGATACGAATTGAAATATTTATTAATATAAAAGTCTCATTTAAATATGCAACTATGCGTGTTTTATTGTTCATAGAGTATAAATGGATTTAATGAATTTCGCACGAAACTAAATTTAAGAAATTTAGCGCGGTTGATATAATATAGTTTGAGGAAAAAACTTAATTGATTCCTACGAAGTGGGTGGGAGGAGAGTGTTGGTAACATTATACAGACACCTGTATATAGGTATCTACAACTCTGATTATAATTTACATATCATCTGCGATTTTTAAGAACCGGTTAAAAAGCTGTACCGATGCAAATGTACAAGTTATCGGTTGTTGTGGTGCTATTTGTGGTGGTAGGTGAAGTTTTGTCCAAACAGAAGAATAAGGATAAAGGTAATGTAGAATATTATTTATTTTTTTGATATATAGTTTTTAATTCGTGTAATCTTTTAATAGACGACAAATAAATAAAAAACATAAGAACGCAACATTTTAAGAGTGTAGGCGCAAATATTTTACGGCCATCCCTACTTTTTCTGTCTTTACACGGCAAATTACGTGTAGTAAAATTCTCACTGGTATGGACATGTAAACATTACTTGACAATGTCATCATTACCTTTAAAGGGATGGCTTACGAATGTTCTTGGAGAACTGTTAGTTGTATAATTGCGTAAATTATTAATTGAGTTAATAATTATTAATATGATAACTTTTACACCAACTATGTATTCAGTGATTGTAATAATTTATATACTGTACAACACAAACTAATACTCAATCGAGAAAAGAGGAAAAGTAATAAAGTGATTTTTTAATTATATATTGTTACTAGGAACTTAAGTACCTAGGATCGGTATTACAGAGTAATGGAGAAATAGATGGAGATGCATGCAGTAGAATTAGGGCTGGATGGATGAAGCGGAAAGAAGCGAGTGGTGTGTTGTGTGACAGAAAAATTCCAATGAAGCTGAAGGGAAAATTCTATAAAACAGCCATAAGACCGGCTATGATGCACGGAATTGAATGTTGGGCAGTGAAAAAGAAAGAGGAACAACGAATGCATGTGGCGGAAATGAGAATGCTTAGATGGATGAGTGGAGTGACAAAGAAGGATAAAATTAGAAATGAGTATATTAGGGGAAGTCTAGGTGTGGCACCAATTGATGCCAAAATGAGAGAGCATAGGTTAAGATGGTTTGGTCATGTTCAACGTCGAGACGTTAATCACCCAATACGAAGAATAGCTGAAGTGCAGATTCCTGGAAGGAGTAGGAGAGGAAGACCAAAGAAGACCTGGGGGGAGAGGATAAGGCAGGACATATTGGTAAAGGGGATTAATATTGATATGACCCAAGATAGAATTGTGTGGAGAAATGCAATTAGGGAAGCCGACCCCGCATAGGGATAAGGCAAAGAGAGAATGAATTAATGAATGATTGTTACTATGGAACGCTTACAATTTTGAACATTTTTAACAACAAAATATCTACTTGGATCACAAAATATATCCTGGGGTATCATCTGCTTGGATATTCCATAAATAATAAACAATAAATAACTTTTATTAGGTTTACGTCTTAAATCAATTATTTATCAAATACACTATCAATATTACTTATTTAGTCCAAGTAATGAAGCTTAAAATAGGACAAAACCTCGCAATTTTTTATTAAAATTAAGTGAATTATAGTAAAAAGACTGTCAGTCCCTATTTTTTTTTTCAGCGAAAAACTGAGCGTAAACTTCCCCCTACTCTTCACCCTAATTAAAATTGGTCATTAACCTTATTTGGTCTTCTTAATTTATGTATTGTTAATAGGTTCCAGAGGTTTGACCGGCTTAGAATGATTAGTTTAAAAAAAATTAGTTAAAAGCCAATAACGAATTTTTGTAATTTGGTAAAAAATGCCCATTTCTTCAGAATAGAAAGATTAGCATCAGAGATACGAAAAAATATTTAAATATAAAATTGTAGCTTATTTAATTCCCAAGAACTTGGTTTGCAAAAATTTTTTCTACGGCAAAAATTGAGTGAGCTATTGAAAATTAAAACTTGTAATAACATGCAAAAACCATCTTTACCAACCCTTTCAAAGTCACCTCTTTTTGCGAATGAGGATTTTAAAATGATATAATATCAACAGCCATGTAGGTCCTGTAAAAATCTACAAAATTCTTTTTTAACAAACTTTCTAGGATAAAAACTAAAAAAGTTACGGTTAAAAAATCAATATATTTTTTTGAAAAAAAAAGGAGATATCCAATTGGTAGCATAATAATGTAAGTTAGCGGTGTTCTTAGTCATCGGCCTTATTCATTCTTCTTTATTTATGTATTATTCATAGATTCCAAAAGTTTGACTGGCTTAGAATGATTAGTTTAAAAAAAATGTAGTTAAAAGCGAATAACGAATTTTTGTAGTTTGGTAAAAAATGCCTTTTGCTTCAGAATAGAAAGAGTAGCATCAGAGATACGAAAAAATATTTAAATATAAAATTGTAGCTTATTTAATTCCCAAGAAATTGGATTGCAAAACTTTTTTCTACGGCAAAAATTGAGTGAATAGTAAATGAGTATAATACCGAATAACATTGATTTTTTCGATATAAAACTAACACTTTCGATAGCGAATAAATCGAACACTATTAATTTTATCAAAAAAATGTATATAGAATTTTTTGCTTAAAATGAATGTTTTTATCAACTTTTGCAGTTAAAATTATAATAAAAAATTTCCACCCCAAGATGGTAAAAGCCCCCATGGTAAAAGCCCTTTCGGCATTATATAGATTTTGATCCTTGGACTATCCACTACTTATTCTCAAATTTTCAAGCAAATCGATCCATTCTGTAAAAATTGCGAGGTGAAAAGCTACGGTTCCTGGACTAATTTTAATCAACAACTCAAAATATTCCCGATGCCATGTCAAATATTTAAAGTTGTCACTGTCTTGTCACCATATTATATTCGACTCAGTGCGTTGTATGACAAAGGTAGCGAATGTTTGATTTGGAAAATATCACCACGGACTTTTTTTTTCGGATCCTGAAAAAAACTAATAAATATTTTAAAAAAATTTAAACGCAGAATGAGAGACTAAATTATTATCGAGGGCTGAAAGTCCCTTAGAATAAATAAAACGTTTCTTTTGAATGAGATATTTGAAATTAAAAATCACACTACATTTACTCAACCAGGAGTCTTCATCTTGGCTTCCTAGGAAGACTCCAGGAAGCCAAGATAAAGACTTCATTATAGTCTCATTACATTTTTATATTCTTTTAACATCGACTTATTGTCGACATTGTTGTAGCCGAAATGGCCTAATTCTTGTAATACTAAGGTCTTTCGACCTAACTATGTAGCTAGTTCCAACTACTTTGGACCTGAAGTTTTCAACCTGATGATGGACTGATTGGTCCGAAAACGTTTGTGTTTTTGTACTAGTGATGTACCCACTTCAATCCAATTTGGATCTTTTTAGATAAAAATTTTTAATACATTTATGTAACATCTACCTACAAGTGAAGTTTTACTTCCTTAGTAAGTTTTTTATTTTGGTATACAGCCAATGAGCGGAATCTTTTCCTTTATATATACTATTCGAAATGTGATTGAAAGCATACCTGGATGTTATGCTCAAGTTCGGCGAGATAGAGGAGCCCATACACGTTTTGTTTTAAAACAATTTTTTTAGCAACGCTGTTATTAAAAAAAATTATCGAGTTTTCACATTTATCACTTTTATTTTATGCATAGCAACCTTGACTTTTGCTAAAATGTAAAAAAACCGTTAGCCTACATATTAAAATTACAAATTCAAAACCACTAAATACTATACTTGCAAACGAAACGAGAAATTTAGGTAACTTTGAAATTGAAATGTTTTGTCTTGTTTTTTTTTTAACTTCATAAAAGGTGTAACGGATTCCATAGTATAGCATAATAGTTTATTGTACAACAAGAGAGAAGTACGAGGTGAGTGCCGCAAATCAAGTGAGGGAGAAATATGTCGATTTCTCACGTGTTGTACACTGTACTTTTTCTATGGATGCGTTTTTGTCAAGAGTTAAAACTTCCAAATGAAATAATTTAGGTGCTTTTATGTAGCTTATATGCCAAAATTGAAATAAAATACATAGTATACACATATGTAGGTATTTAATATTCTTAATATTTATATACTTTTATTTATTTAAAATTATAGTTACCAGTTATATTTGAACAGTTTTAAAAGGTAATTCCTGGTAAGTTTTGATTTGACACATTTTATTTGACAAAAATATTTGTGTTTGTATTGTGCATGTTACCATGGCAACCGCGATTCTACGTATGGAACCTGTGAGAAATAGCTATCTGTATAACAAGGGAGGAAAGTGCTACTTTTCCTCCCGAGGCAGTAATTATTCGAGGGAGGAAAAGGCACTTTACTCCCAAGTTATAAATATGATTTTTCCACCTTCCTCAAACATCAAGTAATTTTTTTGATTTTTAAATAATTTATTTAGGTAACCAACCGACAAAATTTATTAGAGCACTAAAACTAACAAGTAGGTATTGTATAACTGTCAACAGTCAAATAAAGTCAAATTATAAATGTAAACATTGTTAAATCAAAATAACAATTTACTGTTTTTACCATTCTGCAAAATACAGGGTGCTCTATAAATAAACTTTAAAATGTATAGATACTTACGTAATAGATAATAGAGTATTGTATAGGGCGTCAATAAGTTATTTCATCAATGACATACAATGATGTCACTTTTACTTTTCCTCCCTATGGAGGAATAGTATATTACATACCTAGCGGGAAAGTACTCTATTTCAGCCGAGCGGCAAGGTTAGCAAACTACAGACGCGAGGCTAGAATGAGTTCCCGCGAGGTTTGTATACTATTTTACTCACAAATCGGTTAGTAGTTTATGGATTTCTAATACTCACAATCTACCAATAATAATTTCGTTTCAAATATCTGTATCCATTTTCATTATGTGATAAGATGAATTATTTTAAGTAACCTGTGAGATCGTTGCTAGGTAACAAAACAAGTTTGTTGAATCTGACAAATCTATTTCTGAAACTCATAATTTTGAGCAACACGGTCTTACTTTAACCGTTAATAGTAATCATAATTCCAATATAACTATTAATATTTATAATTCCAAATAGTTTTCTTTTTGTTATTGTTGTTGTTGTTTCTTAATTAAATAAATGTTGAGTGGATTCTATTCTTTCTAAACCATCTTCAATCAAAAATGACATTGACATTTGCAGGTAGAAAAGTGACAGATGCTAGCCGGGAAAGTACATTCCCGGCTAGGGAAAGTAAAGTAAGTAATAAGTCGCTTCCTGATTACTTCAAAGGTTAGAAATCCATAAATTACTAACCGATTGTGAGTAAAAGTACTTTCCCTCCTAGGGAGGAAAAGTACGACTTTGCTCCCTACAATCAGGTCAAGAAAAGTATACTTTCGGTAGAGATAGGTGGAAAAAATATGTCTCACTGCAATGGCCGACTTTTCTCACAGCCTGAGCAATTGTTCGTTTTGAATGTATGTAAGTAGTGAGAGAAGTTGCACATTGTATAGCATCCATAGAAAAATTAAATTTATTAAGCGACATTGAATATATCTCTCTTAATTCATTTGTTTTGATTTTATTTATTTTGAAATATTTCTATTTATTCAAAAAACAAAAGATTATATTTAAAATGACGAATTTTTTTTGCTCATCACCTTTTCAGTTCCAAAGGTACAAGGGATAAAATCGTGGTTGAAATTCGTATTGAAATCCAACTGTCTAGATATCTATGATGTCCGAGGCACTGAATAATTTTTAGATCTTGGGAGTCCAACTTTTCCATCCATGGGTTCGCAAGATGGTTCCTCCAGATGAATACATTTTCTTCATATCTTCCATCACCGACCACTATTTTATTGAAACACGTAATTTAATATCCTCATACAGAAGTAAAAATTTTAAATTGTATACTGGTAGAAAATTGTTTATTAAAAAACTACCTATCTAAAATGTCATCCAAATGAATTGCAAAACGTTTTCGTTTTAATTCAAAACATCTTCAGTGCCTAGAATGAAGTATTTCCACGTTAAATTAAAGCAAAAAAAGGTTGAAATTGTGACTGTTAGAAAGAAAAACATGTGGGAATACTTACATTCTGCTGAGTAGTTTAAAACTAGCACACTATTTAAAGTGGTAACCCCATAACATATGGATTACATATTATATTTTGATAAAATATGGTGACTACAAGTCGATGTTGCTAGATATATTAGAATACATGCTCAAAGGGCAACATGTTTCTCTGCTCGAAAATGCCAGGTACTTGCCAGTTGAATGGGCACAGACCAACTGATAAAATAGGAAATGGACATTCAATATGACAAGAGTAACGTGACATGACAAGATAAAGCCAATTTTTGGTTAAAAACTTCAAAAAGTGTAGTTTAATTTTGGATTTTTAGTAAATGTAATGGTTGTTAACAAATGTCTGAAAATGCAATTTAAATTATTTTAAATATAGAATCTTCTATATTAGAATCTATTGTAAAGTCTAAATTAGCAACTCTCTACTGCAGAAAAACTTATGGATTGTTTAGATTTAATGTGGGTATGTTTCATGGTTCAATGTATGACGTCATCGATTGTAAGATTACAAGATGAAAGTTTAAGTTAGTTTAATAAAATGAAATCTACTACATAGTAAACAATTAATGAACTAACGTGGAAGAATGGAAGCTAAATAAACCGAAAATTCAGATTTTAAGAGTTTTTTTAAGAAGTGTACTGTTGGTTGCCTAACAAGATGGTAAGGGTTCGAGTATTTGTGAGGTAAACAATATATTATGCAGGAAGCGACTATTATAGTATAGTGCGTCCTTAAAGTAAGGCATAAATTCATTATTTCGTAAACCGGCGACTTTAAAGAAAATGCCCGAAAAAGGTCGATTTTTATTTTTAATGTCCGATTTTTTTGGCATATATATCATACTAGTAACGTCATCCATCTGGGCGTGATGACGTAATCGATGATTTTTTTAAATGAGAATAGGGGTCATGTGATAGCTCATTTGAAAGGGTATTCAATTCTCTATTCACTGATGTAAACAAGAACATAATTATTTCTACAGGGTGTTCAAAAAACATTTTTTTAATTGAAATAATTGAGACGAAAAGAAGAATGTATGTAATTTTTCTAATTCAAAATACGTTTTAATGTTGTCAGAAAACAGGAAAAATGTTTATTTGACAAATAAATATTTTGTTTTTCGCTTAAATTTAATGTTAAAGCTGCCACCCACCTGCCTCTTGTCAGTTTGAACATTTGGTTTAAGCGAAAATCAATGTTTATTTGACAAATAAATTTTTTACCTGTTTTTTGACAGTAGTAAAACGCATTGTGAATTAAATAAATTACATACATTCTTCTTTTTGTCTCAATTAATTTAATTAAAAAATGACTTTGAACACCCTGTAGAAATAATTATGTTCTTGTTTACATTAGTGAATAGAGAATTTAATACCCTTTCAAATGAGCTATCACATGACCCATATTCTCATTTAATAAAATCATTGATTGCGTCATCACTCCCAGACGAATGACGTCACTAGTATTATACAGGGTGTCCAGAAACTCTACAGACAAACGAAGACAGGAGATTCCTCAGATAATTTTAAGACAATTTAACCCAATTCACCTAGTCCGAAAATGCTTCCTAAGAGAGCTAGAGCTCTGTAATTAGTTTTTCTTATATACCTCCAGAACGCTTCTATTTAGAAAAACGAAAATTGGTATGCCTATTTACTTTCCAGAAATGAACCGATTCCATCCATTGCGAGTTTCTAGTACCGGTCATATGCGTCCGTTTTGGGTAGGGCAATGGTTATTTTATCGCCTAACTTTTTTATATATAATTTTTAAGAATTTTTGGCTCTGATTTATTAAATTGTGAGGTATTCTAGTACTAAAAGGTACTCTTACTTTAAGTCGATAGGATACACCGTTTTCTAGAAAAATCGATTTGAAAATTTTTCGTTCTTTGAATTAAAAAAAAAGATTAAAAAAAAAACTATTTAGAAAGATGGAAACTGGTACATTTATTTATATTCCAGAGATTAATCGATTTCATTGATGGCGAATTTCTAGAAACGGTCATAGGCGTCCGTTTTGGGTAGGTCAACAGATATTTTATAGCATAACTTTATTGTCTTTAATTTGTAAGTATTTTTGACACTAGATTATTCAATTATGAGATATTCAAGTACGAAAAGTTACTCTTGCTTTAAGTTGGTAAAATACATCGTTTTTTTTTAATTTTTTCAATTTTTATTTTCAAATTCCCAAAACTAAAAACTTTCAAATCGATTTTTCTAGAAAACGGTGTGTCCTACCGACTTAAAGTAAGAGTATTTTTTAGTACTAGAATACCTCACAATTTAATAATCCAGTATAAGGAATGCTTTAAAGTTGAAGACAAAAAAGTTATGCGATAAAATAACCGTTGCCCTACCCAAAACGGACGCCTATGACCTGTACTTGAAATCCGCAATGGATGGAATCGATGCATTTCTGGAAAGTAAATATGTAAACAAATTTTCGTTTTCGTAGATAGAAACGTTCTGGAGGTATTTAAGAAAAACTAATTACATAGCGTCATCTTCAAAGAGCTCTAGCTCCCTTAGGAAGCATTTTCGGACTAGGTGAATTGGGATAAATTGTCTTAAAATTATCTGAGGAATCTCCTGTCTTCGTTTGTCGGTAGAGTTTCTGGACACCCTGTATACAGGGTGTTTCATTAATAATTGTCCATATAGTAACTGGAGAAACCTTAGCACAAAATACGAAGATTTAACCTAAAACACTTAAATAAAATGTGGTTCCTTACTGAGTTACAGGGTGTTTTATCTAAAAATTTAAAAAATATTTTTGCTCAGCATTTTAAAACTATTCGACGTATCCTTTTCATACTTGGCAGGAAGTATAGGTACTCTACAAACTACTAAATTATGCTAAACAAATGTTTCTGTATATTACCAGAGGCGTACGACGGGGGAAAGTGAATGGTTGACCCTTTCCAAATTCTACGCCACTGGCGGAATTGCTATTTTAGTTCAATTTTTGGATTCTCCAATACTTTCTATAAAAATAATATATCCTTCATTCGTAACGATTAAGTCATTAGTTTTCGAGATCTTTGAAGTTAAAAATGAAACGGCACGGTTATTTTGATTAATGTATTGTGTTGCTTCATTTTTAATTTAAAATATCTCGAAAACTAATCATTTATCGTTACGAATAAAGAGTATATAATTTACATAAAAAGTATTGAAAAATCAAAAAATTACACAAAAATAGCAATTTTGTCAGTGGCGTAGAATTTGGGAAAGGTCAACTAGACACTATCCCCTGTCGTACGCCTCTGGTAGTAGCTAGAAACATTTAATTATCTTAATTTAGTAGGGTGTACAGTACCTACACTTTCTGCCAAGTATGATAAGGATACGCCAAATAGTTTTAAAGTACTGGGTACAAATAATGTTTAAATTTTAATCATATGAATCATATCATAAATTAATCAAAATAACTGTGCCGTTTCATATTTAACTTCAAATATCTCGAAAACTAATGACTTTATCGTTACCAATGAAGAGTATATTATTTACGTATAAAGTATTGTAAAATATAAAAATGGTACTAAAGTAATAATTCATCCAGTGGCGTAGAATTTGAGAAGGGTCAACCATTCACTATCCTCTGTCGTACGCCTCTGGTAGCAGCTAGAA
This sequence comes from Diabrotica virgifera virgifera, assembly GCF_917563875.1. NCBI lineage: Eukaryota > Metazoa > Arthropoda > Insecta > Coleoptera > Chrysomelidae > Diabrotica > Diabrotica virgifera. The sequence continues at coordinate 230,288,298 of NC_065443.1, read as the reverse complement.
AAGTTTGTTTATCATAATTTAGTAGGGTGTAAAGTAGTCGCACTTTCTGCCAAGTATAAAAAGGATACGTCGAGTAGTTTTAAAATGCTGAGCAAAAATAATTTTTAACTTTTTAGATAATACACCCTGTAACTCAGTAAGGAACCACATTTTATTTAAGTGATTTAGGTTAAATCTTCGTATTTTGTGCTAAGGTTTCTCCAGTTACTGTATGGACAATTATTAATGAAACACCTTGTATATTCCAAAAAATCGTAATTTAAAAATAAAAATCGACTTGATTCGGGATTTTTCCTTAAAGTCGCCGGTTTACGAAATAACGATTTTATGCGTTACTTTATGGACGCACTGTATTGTAGTGTGTTTAAATTTATTAGCATACTATTAGTATGGTATGACTAGACCCAAACCCAGACATCCACAGTGAAAGTTATCCTCCAACACCAAATTGTTCTATATGGTCCACATAATGTTCAGAAAAAAGTCACACCATTTTGAGAGTCGTGTTTGGGGGGGAGAGGGGGGAGAAATCGGTAAATTCGTAGTTTTCTAGGTTTTTCGTCAATATTTCTAAAACTATGCGGTTTAGCATGAACAACCTTCTATACAAAAATGTGCTACATTAAATTTGAAATAAAAAAGGCCCTATGCATAATCCTTCTAAAATGAACGGTTCCAAAGTTACGGAGATAGTATAGTATAATTGGTTGAAAAAAAGGCCTAACCCAGACATCCAAAGTAAAAGTTTTCCTTCAACACCAAATTGTTCTATATGGTCCACATATTGTTCAGTAAAAAGTTACACCATCTTGAGCGTCCGGTTTGGGGCAGAGATGGGGGAAAAGTCGGTAAATTAGTAGTTTTTTTAAGTTTTTCGTCAATATTTCTAAAACTATACTTTAGCGTAAACAATTTTCTATACAAAAATGTTCTACATAAAATTTAAAACAAAAAAGATCCGATACATAATTGTTATAAAATCAACGGTTCCAGACTTACGAAGGGTGAAAAGTGGAGGTTTTCGATACTTTTTATATTCTTTGGGCAATTTATAGAAATTTTCTTTAACAGGATTGGGTTTTGTAAATAAAATTTGCTATTTCAGTGGCCGATGGCATGTTAGTCATAAGCCCTTGAAGATACGTCAACCTCCCCACCCAAAATCTTCATTAATTGCCGAAATAATATAAAATGTATCATAAACCTCCACTTTTCACCCTCCTTAACTCTGAAACCGTTGATTTTATAACAATTATGTATAGGACCTTTTTTGTTTTAAATTTTATGTAGAACATTTTTGTATAGAACATTGTTTACGCTTAAGCATAGTTTTAGAAATATTGACGAAAAACTTAAAAAAACTACTAATTTACCGACTTCTCCCCCATCTCCCCCCCCCCAAACCGGACGCTCAAAAAATGGTGTAACTTTTTACTAAACAATATGTGGACCATATAGAACAATTTGGTGTTGAAGGAAAACTTTTACTTTGGATGTCTGGGTTAGGCCTTTTTTTCAACCAATTATACTATACTATCTCCGTAACTTTGGAACCGTTCATTTTAGAAGGAATATGCATAGGGCCTTTTTTATTTCAAATTTAATGTTGCACATTTTTGTATAGAAGGTTGTTCATGCTAAACCGTATAGTTTTAGAAATATTGACGAAAAACCTAAAAAACTACGAATTTACCGATTTCTCCCCCCTCTCCCCCCAAACCCGACGCTCAAAATGGTGTGACTTTTTTCTGAACATTATGTGGAACATATAGAACAATTTGGTGTTGGAGGATAACTTTCACTTTGGATGTCTGGGTTAGGCCATTATTTTTATCAATTTTATCATACTATATTGTACTGATTAATTATGTCTGATAAAAGTGGGAGAGGAATAATTGTGGAACAATTAAAGTAACTAAAGAATACAGATAGGGAAGTTAATGTTGATGTCAAAGATATGATTTTAAATAAAATGTAATAGAATGAATAGAAGTATGTAATAAATTTAATAACAGAAAAGAGAAATACACTATGTGACAGCAAGATCTAATTGAAATTTATCTTGTTTTGGATGGACTTAAGGAATTAGGTAATTTAATATGTTTCTGTACGTAAATTTTATTGATCGAGCACAATCGATTCTTCCTCCTTCCTGTGCCTCAGCTTTTGGTTTCCGGTAATTGCTGATGATGGCTCGCGTTGAGCCGAAACGAGTCAAATATTTTAACATCTAATATTTTAATAAAATTATTGTGGTATTTTCTTAGAGTTGAGTACTTTGTTACCTCTAGACCACATTTGACTTGAGAACAATGGATATCTTCCTTTCAAGATTTTTAAGTTTTATTAATTTATAAGTTTCAAGAAATCTGGAGAAATGTCATTTGATCCAGCTGATTTACCGTTTTTTAGACACCAATATGGTAGGAGGGAATTTGATTATAATATAATCGTCTTATCATCTTTTCTATTCCTGAGACCATTATACTGCTAACCTGTCTGTCTAATGTCTGTCTGATATTGGCCACGAAAAGTGGTAACTTTGTCGTCAAATAGATTAGAATGTAATTTGTCCACACTTCTTGTATATCAAGGAGCGCCTTATTGTGTTAATCTATTTTTTGCATATGTTGAGATTTTCGGTTTCCTACAACTTTTCTGTGGATATTTTTTCTTCTGCTTTTATGTCCTTTGGGAACTGTGCTCATTTAACCAGCAACACTTCTTAAAATCAACGCCTTACCAAACCTACCATACACCAAGACCATTACGAATCCAATCGAACGATCAAGAGTAGGAAAGGAAAAAAACTTTTCGCACACAGGTCGTTCAGGGTGACTAACCACAGACTAAGTAGGGATACCGGGTATTATTACCAGGGAGATAAGGCAAAGGTAGCAAAGCTAGACCTAATCTAAAGTTTTAATTTAAAGGGCTGAACATAATCTAGAAGAATCCTAAATATTGATGGTTTGTTCAAAGCTAGTAAGCTCATCAGATTATATGCGGGATAAACCTTTTCTTGCAATAGCTGCATGTTCAATAGATTTTTTTGTGTCACATATTTGTCATATGCAAAAAATATATGATCCAAGTCACTTATTGTATTGCAATTTTCGCACAAATCCGACTGAATTACATTAATTTTATATAATGTGCGGGATAACAAGCATGGCCAAATTTTAGTGGAGAGATAGTAACAATATCGTGTCTTGAAAAATCTAGTCGGTTTTTCAGATGTAAAATAGTATACCTTGACGGACAATTTATACAGTATTGATTCCAGTGTAGTTCCCAGTTATCATGTAGTCTGGTTTTGCTTATGGTTATACATTCTTGAAGTCCAATATCATTCAATGTTTCCTCGCCACTGAAAATGCTATCTTTTGCCAACTGATCTACTTTTTCATTATTTTCAAGACCAATATGAGCTTTTATCCACGTGAATACTATATTACATTGCATAGTTGTTAGATTAGATAATAGTATTTTTAATTCTTTGATGTAGGGATTTACGTTAACAGAATTTTCGTCTAGTTGACTAGAGAAACTTTTCAAAACTGGTAATGAGTCGGATAATATGTTTTCCACCTACCTCTACCTAAAGTATACTTTTCCTTACCTGATTGTAGGGAGCAAAGTCGTACTTTTCCTCCCTAGGGAGTAAAAGTATTTTTCCTCCCTAGGGAGTAAAAGTAAAAGTGACGCCATGGTATGTCATTGATGAAATAACTGATTGACGCCCTATACAATATTCTATTCTATTATCTATTACGTAAGTATCTATACATTTTAACGTTTATTTGTAGAATACCTTGTATTTTGCAGAATGGTGAAAAACAGTAAATTGTTATTTTGGTTTAACAATGTTTACATTAATAAGTTAGTTAGTGGTTTAACAATGTTAGTTTTAGTTCTCTAATAAATTTACAACAGTTAGTTACATAAATAAATTATTTAAAAATGAAAAAATGACTTGTTATTTGAGGAAGGTGGAAAAATCATGTGTATAACATGGGAGTAAAGTGCCTTTTCCTCCCTTGAATGATTACTGCCCTCCGCTACGCGTCGTGCAGTAAACTTCATTCTCGGGAGGAAAAGTAGCACTTTCCACACTTGTTATACAAATAGCTATTATTTGTTTGAGATTTTTATTTTTATTTGTGGATATTAAATAAATCGTGTATTCTGTACACTTTCTCTATTTCCTTGCTTCTGTCAATAATCGATGCATCATTGGCATGTTTGACACGTTTTTGAGTTTATTTACACTTTAGTATTTGGGGATGTTTTTCCATTAAATTTAATTTCTCTTGAGTCATTCATACTTTATGTCGTTTTTTATATGTATGTATTTATCTTGTTATACAATCGAAGTTGCTTTTTTAGGCAGAATACAAAAGTGTAATCTTATACCGTTTTAAAAAAGATAGGATTAGCGCAGTCTCACGCTGTATATAAAATTGATTTTTACGCCTTTTCTTAAGTGTTCGGTGAAGACTTCACTCATCATGAATCCATAAAGATAATCAAGATAGGTCATTCAACACAATTAGATTCTATTTCTGATTATCCTGGACACATTATTGATAATATTGATCAATACATACAGGGTGCTTGGTAAAGAATATGCCATAGCTTAACCTCAGGTGTCTGAGGTTAAAATAGGCCGATTTAAGCTAACTTACCTTAGTACAAAGTTTATAATAACCGAGATAAAGGGTGTCAAAGTTAAACTTTTTTTTTATTTATTATTGAATATTTCCTGACGGGTATGAGATAACAACATGAAATTTGGTATGTGGGGATTTTTGGGGTCGAGAAAACTAAATTCCCTACCAAAAATTATGCATTTCCCAGAGGGCGCCACATACGCCTTTCAGCACTCATTTATTACGTTCAATTTTTTTTATCCCTCATTTTGTATTATTTTCACATTAAAATTTTTATTCTCCTATTAATTTTACTTAAAAAAGGGATACTTCTTTCATCTCCCTAAACTCAACCTTTTTCGAGATAAACGCATTTTAAATTTGCGATACACCATCATTTTTAGCATAATATCATTGTAGTTACACCCGAAAAATAACTTAAAACCATAAAATTATCCAAAAATGTATCGCAAATTCCATTTGAAGAAATTCAATGCAATGACATAAATTTGAGAACTGGCACAATTATTATGGTTTTAAGTTATTTTTCGGGTGGAACTACAATGATATTATGCTAAAAATGATGGTGTATCGCAGATTTAAAATGCGTTTATCTCGAAAACGGTTGAGTTTAGGGAGATGAAAGAAGTATACCTTTTTTAAGTAAAACTAATAGAAGAATCAAAATTTTAGTGTCAAAATTATACAGAGTGAGGGATAAAAGAATTGAACGCAATAAATGAGTACTGAAAGGCGTATGTAGCGCCCTCTTGGCAATACATAATTTTTGGTAGGGAATTTTGTTTTCTCGACCCAAAAAATCCCCACATACCAAATTTCATGTTGTTATCTCATATCTGTCAGGAAATATTCAATAATAAATAAAAAAAAAGTTTAACTTTGACACCCTTTATCTCGGTTATTATATACTTTGTACTAAGGTAAGTTAGCTTAAATCGGCCTATTTTAACCTCAAGAACCTGACGCTAAGCTATGGCGGCCCATTCTTTACCAAACACCCTGTATATACAATGCCATATATGTATACTAAGAATTTTCTAATTTCCACAGTGTTCATTATATTCCTTCACTGAACGGTTATCTCCAGTTCTATCTATTTTGGCCGTCCCCTTCCTATAGATTTATTCTTTTCATTCAACTTCAGCACATGGGACATCAAGCTGATGGTGCGGTAATCGGCGCATCTCTTGCGTTTTTCTTTTTGGGGAGACAAACAAAGATCGACGTTAACCACTCTTTGGGTAATACGCCTGAGCAATAAATTTGGTTCAATAGGAAGCATGTCAGGCCCAGGGCTTTTCCGTTCTTCATTGTTTTTAATGCGTGTGCTATTTCTTATTTTGTGATATCTGGACCTATTTCTTCTGAAGTAAGTTCTATGTTTTCCAGGTCTCCTCTTTCATCATCGAACAGTTCATCTAAGTATTCTGCCCAGCGTTGTACTTTCTCATCGGTCTGTGTTATAGTAATCCCGTGTCTACCCAGAAGTGCACCAGTGAGATTTTGTTTTCTTAGCCCTGCCATTTATTTTACTTTCTTGTGTAGATTAAATAGATCGTATCTTTTTTGAAGGTCCTCGATCTCTTTGAATTTCTCTTCAAAATGTTTTTCTTTTGCCTGCTTTATCATCCTTCTTATCTGGTAGTTAATCTCCCTGTATATATTATTATCTTTGTTCTTATGTTGTCTCCGTTTTTCCATCATATTGAGTATCTCGTCGTTCATCCATTCTTTTTTTCTTTTTGTAGAAATCTTTAGTATTTCTTTGCACGGTTCTAGTAGGCAATTATTTAGTCGATCTCAGTGCTCGTCAATATCATTGGTGTCTATGTTCAGTTTGCTACAGTTCATATGCAGTTCATGTTGGAGGCATTCTTTTATATCTTGTTGTTTAAGCTTACTTGTGTCTATTGTAGGAGGTCTTTGATGTCTTTTAATGTTTTTAAGTGTGAATGTAATCCTGGCGATAAGTGGGTTATGGTCTGAGGCCACTTCTGCTCTGGGATATGCTTTCACAGCTTTAACAGCATTACGGTATCTTTCATTTATCATAATGTAGTCTATCTGGTTCCTAACTACTTTCTCCGATGTATCTGCTGGCGATCGCCATGTATAGAGTCGTCTGTTTGGTAGCTTGAAAAATGTGTTTGTAATAATCAAATTCTGCTCTTGGCAAAATTATATTAGACGATCTCCTTTCTCGTTACGATTTCCCAGACCATAATTTCCCACACACCTTCCGCTTTGCCCCCTTCCAATCTTTGCGTTGAGATCACCTAGGACTATCGTGATTTCTCTAGTTTTCGTTATTTTCAGTGCCTCTTCGATATCCCGATAAAACAACTCAACCTCTTCTTCGTAGGCATTCGCCGTAGGAGCATACACTTGTATCAAGTTCAATGTGGCCTGAGGTGTCACTAACTTTAATGCCATTACTCTTTCTGAGATAGGGAAAAAGCCTTCTACTGCTCTATTCAATTTTTTATTAACTATGACTGCCACGCCGTGTCGATGTTGATTGTCCTCGCTACCGAAATAATATATTGTGGCTTCATTTGTTGAGAAACAACCTGAGTTGGGCTACCTGGCTTCACTGATACCCAGTACATCAATATTCAACCTGTTCATTTCTTGAATAATATTGTGCATCTTACCAGGCTATTGTGCATCTTAGTTGGAGTAAGTGCTGCTAAAAGTTACGTTGGACCCGTTGGAGCATTATCGTATTTTGGATTTGTTCAGTCCGTAAACAACTTTTTTTCAGCCTCTACCCACCGTTGGGAAGCTACGATCTAAACCTTGTCCTTAAAAGAACAAGCAGCACTAGATAGACTGCAAGGGCTGATGCAACAAGAGCTTTGTCTAAAGGTTACAACTTCAAATCTGCTCTTCGTACTCTTGCTGAAGACCCTAATCAGACAGCTGAAACAGTTCCTGAGGCTAAGTGTTTGTTGAAAAAAATGTCAAAACAGAAACATTCATAATGAATGAGTTCTACGTAACAATTTTCGAACTCATCAACGCTGTCAGTAAATCAATACAGAGAGAAGAGGTTGAACTTGAAACTGAAGTTCAGCTTCCAAAATGACTTTTGGATTTCTTAAAATCCCAAAGAGATAATTTTGCCTACTAGGAGCAGAAGGTCTGCGAACTTTCTACAGAATGGAGATAAATTAAAGATTGAAATGAATCTACCAATTTTGAATAAGTTAATTATTGAGCTGAGTCGTCAGTTGACGATACGACGATACGAGTCAGTAACTCAGTATTTGGTGTTTTATTTGTTTTTCCAAAACTGAGTCATACTCAAATAAAGGTGTATGCTTCAAAATTACATGAAAACTATACTGATGATATTGAACCTGAAATTTAAGATAAGCTACTGCAGTTCAAATATTTTATAGTTCATCTTCATGACTTGTAGCAAAAAAATAATTTATTCTTGCTTCATAGACTTTTTTTGGTTATTTATGAGAACAAATTCGAATCGAGGTTTCGAAATTTGTCAGTAGCTTGTAAGATTTTTATCTTGTAGGGGAGCCCAAGCGGGGATTTTTGCAGTTACTCGAGCGCGTCAGATTATCATATGGGGAGAAACGTGGTACCCTGCAGATGTACCTCTGCCATATATTGGCTCTTAACACAGGGGAGTTCGTTTAGGGGGGCCCGAAAAAAAAAAAATCTATCCTTAAAAATACACGAAATTGTCAGATTAAGATAAGGTAAGTTAAGTACATGGAAAACAGTGTATATTTAAAAAATCTGACGATTTGAGCGCGGCGTAAGGGAATTGGTAAGGCACAAAGTTTCACAAGAAAAAGGCGAATATTTCGCGAAATGAACGTCAGATCGAAAAACTAAAAACTACACGTTCAATATTTTTCAAAAATCTATCGATAGATACCAAACACGACCCCTCGCAGAGAGGGGTGGGGGGTAAATTATTAATTTTAAATACAAATCTCGCGATATTTAGCAAAATAAACATCAGATCGAAAAACTGCAAAATACACTTATTTAATATTTTTGAAAAATATATCGAATGGTACCAAACGCGACCCCCCACGAAGGTGGGGTGGGGGGTTACTTTAAAATCTTAAATAGGAGCCCCCATTTTTTATTGCAGATTTGAATTCTCTGCATAAAAATAAGCAACTTTTATTCGAAACATTTTATCGAATTATGGATAGATGGCGCTATATTCGGAAAAAACGATTAATGGAAATGGAAAATTAAATTAAAAAATGGCAAGCGCCCGCTAAAATGGAAAATTTTACTAAACTTTTTTTGGTTTTAGGACCTAATAATCACAGCCCAATAGGTCCCCAAAGCGCTCGAGTGACTGCACATTTAGCATACTTTGCTCCCCTACCACTAGTAATTACAAAAAATGCAACAGGCGAACTGTCATTTTCAAAAATTAAAATTATTAAAAACTGTCACCGGCACAAAATAGATTAGCAATACCCTCAATTCCACGAGCCGAAGGCAAGTGTCGTTATTCATTAAAGTGAGTAAAAGCCATTACATGTGAGTAGAATACTATACTTTTCTATGACTTTCTTTGTTTTTTATTATTAGAAAAATAATTATACCTTAAAATTAATCATTCGCTTATTGATAACTATAACAAAAAAAAAAAACTAAAATAATTTTTTATTGCAAAATTTAAGCCAAATTATATAAATTAACAGTTTATTGACCATTTATTTGTTTTCTTTTCTTCGAACAAGAAGTTTTACAAAATGAAACAAAAATTTAAGTATAAATACCGCTCGGAGATGGTGTGGATTATCCAAGCTTTTGGAGGGAAAAGACAAAAGTTTCTTAAGGAGCCTCCTAGCTTGGGTTGCTAGGAGCCTCAAGATTTTTAATCCCGGACTGTTTGTGGCAGCCAGCCATTTCTATAACAGACATCTAAAGGCAAAGACAGACATCTCATGGGAAACTGCCAGTGGCGATAGTAAAAATGGATACAATGAAGGATAAAGAACTTATTATGAAGAACAAGAGTAAATTAAGAGGAACGCGGTACTTCATTGAAAGTGATCTAACACAAACCGAAGCCAGACTACAGAGAGAATTAAGAGATATGGCGAGAGAAGAAAAATGAAAAGGTAATGAAACGAGAGTCGGCTATCAGAAAATATGTATAAACGATGAATGTTGGAAATGGAACCATAGTACCGAAAAATTAGAGAAAATGGAAAAAAACTAAGTCTAAATAAACACAGTGGACAGATAAATACGGAAACGAATAAGGCACGAAATATGATTATGATAGGACAATGGAATGTTAGAGGGACTTTTGAAGTAGGGGCACTAAAAAATTTATCAGATACATTGGAGAAATATGAGATAGATATTGCAGCTATACAAGAAACTAAACAAAAAGAAAATTTCTGCATAGATGTGGGAAGCTATGTATTCTTCAACAGTGGAGACAATGAACGTATATTTGGAGTTGGATTCCTTATAAAGAAAAAATTTGCCAGTCTGGTGATAGATTTTGAGGCAGTCACAAGCAGATTATGCAAAATAAGAATGAGGGGAAAATACAGAAAAATATCCCTTATAAATGTACATGCACCAACGGAAAATACAGAAGATGTTAAAGATAGCTTTTATGAACAGTTAGAGCATCTGTTCTACCAAATACCATCATACGACACAAAAATAATTGTAGGAGATTTCAATGCCAAGATTGGCAGAGAGGACGTATACAAACAAATAACAGGGGGGAAAAGTAAACACAGGGAGAGTAACCTGAATGGAAAAAGAGTAATAGAATTTGCTTTCGAACACAATATGCGAATTATGAGCACTTATTTCGACCACAAAGAAATCCATAAAGGTACCTGGGTATCACCAGATGGACAAACAGTAAATCAAATAGATCATTTGCTAATAGAAGCCAAACATGCAAGAGCCATACAAGATAGCCGAAGTTATAGAGGTGCAGATGCAAATTCTGATCACTTTTTGGTCAAAGTCAAAATGGAGCAAATAATTCCCATAATCCCTAAGACTAGTTGCACAAAAATGAAAAGATATAACGGTGCACTACTTCAGAATGAAGAGGTTAAGAAAAAATTCAAGCAGAAAATTGAACAGAAAATAGAAAGCCAGCCAACAGTAGATGATATAGAAAGCAGATGGGTACAGCTAAGGGGAAACATTCAAGAGGCAGCCGACTTAGTATTACTAAGAAAAAGACAAAGTAAACAAACAGACTGGTACGATGAAGATTGTAAGAAAGCAATTAGGGAGCGAAATAAAGCCAGAATAAAGAGCATAATGAGAAATAATGAAGAAAGTAAACAAGCCTATGCTGAAAAAAGACGGGAAGCAAAGAAGATCTGTAGAAGAAAGAAACGGTTAAATCTAGAGCAGAAATTAGACCGAATTGAAGAAGATTTTTTAAATAAACAAGTCAGGAATTTCTACCAAGAAATAAAACGCGACCGAACCCAGTACAAAACCGCATCAAGATATTATAAAGATGAAGAGGGAAATCTGATAGGTGGAATAGATGAAAAATTAAGAAGATGGGCCAATTATTTCCAGAATATATTATGCACAGACGATCAAGACGAAATAGAGCAAATGCAACTACCACATGAAGAAGAAAGAGACCCAAATGTGAATGAAGAAGTACCTACCAAGGAAGAAATTATAGATATCATAGAAAACTTAAAAAACAACAAAGCACCGGGAGAAAACGGTATCATTGCAGAGTTTTTAAAAGATGGTGGCGAAGGGCTTCAAGAAGAAATCACCAAGTTAATATGCGAAGTGTGGATCAAAGAAAATATACCCAATCAGTGGAAAGAAGCTATCCTATGTCCTGTACATAAAAAAGGAGACGTTACAGATTGTAGAAATTACAGGGGAATAGCTCTACAAGATACGGTATATAAGATTCTGGCCATATTAATTAGAAATAAAATTAAAACAAAAGTGGAAAATTGTCTAGGTGAATATCAAGCGGGTTTTAGAGCACAAAGATCAGTAATAGACCAAATTTTTGCAATGAAACAAATTTTATCTAGCTCATATGAATTCAACCTTATATTAAATATGTTATTTATTGATTTTAAATAGGCATACGATACCATAAAAAGAAGTAAAATACATGAAACACTAGAATATTTTGAATTTCCACCAAAAATAGTAAGATTGACTAAATGCATACTTAGTGACACTAAAAGTAAAGTTATGATAGAAGGACGGGTTTCGGATAGCTTTATCACCAATAGAGGCCTGCGACAAGGTGACCCGTTATCAACAGATTTCTTCAATTTAATTTTAGAGAAGATTATACGAGAATGCAATATCTATACTAAAGGCACAGCTTATCATCACAGGCATCAATGTGTAGCATACGCAGATGATATTACCTTAATAACAAGGAGACCTGCAGAATTAAGAGAAATCTTCAATAGACTAGAAAGAACAGCCAAGGAATATGGTTTAGAAATAAACGAAGAGAAAACGAAATATATGGTGATGAAGGGAAATGAAAATCATCTGGGACAGTCCTTTAAGATACAAAGCCCAAGTAAAGAATATAACTTCGAAATTGTCGGCCAATTCGATTACTTGGGAGTAACACTAACAAATAGGAACGAAGAGAACCAAGAAATAGCAAAAAGAATGGCGAAAGGTAGTAAGAGTGCTGGAAGTCTAAATAAGATACTGAGGTCGAAGATAATATCCAGAAAAGCAAAAAAACGAATATATACAACAGTTATCCGACCTACGGTACTCTATGCTAGCGAGACCTGGACATTAAATAAAGATATGGAAGTAAAATTAGATAGATGGGAACGAAAGATCCTCAGAAGGATATATGGAGGTTTAAAAGAGGGGAATATCTGGCGAAGAAGAACGAATGAAGAAATAATGCAAATATATGGACAACCAAAAATAACAACACTCGCCAAAATTCAAAGATTAAGATGGCTTGGGCATATAGCAAGAATGGAAGAAGGAAGAGTTCCCAATCAACTAATAAACACGGAGGCTGGTACAAAAAGAAAAAGAGGACGCCCCCGAAGAAGATGGTTGGAGTCTGCAAAAGAAGATCTGAAGTCGCTGAGGGTACAAGATTGGAAAAACCTAGCACAAGACAGAAAGAAATGGAAGAAAACAATTGAAGCCTTGGGCCCCTAAGGCCTGTTGAGCTGAACGATATATATATATATATATATATATATATATATATATATATATATATATATATTATATATATATACCGTATATATATATATATATATATATATATATATATATATATATATATATATATATGATTATTAATATGTAGTGACTGTTAATAATACAAAATGAATAATTTTGGGGAATGCAGTCAATGTGTTTTGGGCTGATTAAAAAAGAAATAAATTAATTTTTATTAAATAAATTAATTTTTAGCACTAATTATAATAGAACACTGCAGGCAGATATCAATGAACAAGGAACAGAGATAGAAAGTATACCTACCTTATCTTATTTTTCTTTACCATATCTACCATCTTTAACACCAAAATTAATTAAGTTATTTAAACAAAACAAAAACATTAAAATTGCTACTAAAAATGTCAAAACTTTGAACAGTCTTTATACCAGAACTAAGACTCCGCTAAAAATTATGGAGAGTTCTAATGTTATTTACTCCATACCTTGTAGTACTTGTGGTAAATGTTACATCGGACAAACTTCACGTAACCTATCTCTTAGACTAACGTCTCATAAAAGTGATATCAAGAGAAATATCCCTTCTTGTGCATTGGCAGAGCATGTTATTAATGAGGATCATGTTTTCATTTTTCAAGAAGCAACAATTTTGGAAAGAGAAGTAAATTTACGTAAAAGAGAATTTAAAGAAATGGTTTGGATAAAAAAATCAAATTGTATTAATAAGAGATCTGATATCAATAATCTAAGCATTATTTATAATAACATTTTGGCTTTGACTAACTAACTTTGACTGTAATTTACTAACTTTGACTTTAATTTTGAGATCTGATATTACTAATTTATGCATTTTATAAACAATTTGATCTTATTAATTTTTAAAATTTCACTAAATAGTATCAAAAGAAAAATATTTATAACATTCTAAATCAACTTGTTTTACATTACTATCAGTTTTTTTTTTTTTTTACTAATAATTATAACTTCAAATTTGCTTATATCTTTATATCATTATTTTATACACTGTTAGCTAACTTCTTTCCCAATCTATCGAGTTATTAAAGTAGTCTAACTACATTTGATTAATGTCCTTTTGACATATTTCAAAATTAATTTACGTTTACAATTTATATTTTTTAGAAAGAATTTTTATGTTTTTAATAAGTATGTTAGTTATTTTGTAAACCACGAGCAGTAAGTTGTTATTTTTCTAGTTTTCATCTAAATTTAAACATTTGTATTTTTAGATTGTCTTGATAAAGGAAATAAATTGTCCGAAAGCTCGACAAAAGTTCAAAGTGTTTCTTTTTTAATCAGCCCAAAACACATTGACTGCATTCCCCAAAATTATTCATTTATATATATATATATATATATATATATATATATATATATATATATATATAGTTCAGCTCAACAGGCAGCTATACACCGTTCTTAGGCGTCAACGCCCTTCGGTAGGGATCTATGGAGGAGTATCACCAAGCCGCAAGCCCTTATATCTTGCCGTACCGCTCCTCCATAGGCCGATCCGACGCCAGATTATCCAGACCAAGCCGTAGACTCTATTGAGTTTTATACTACGGCGTTGGCCTTTTATAAATTTCATGACCTAGCTGAGGCTCGAACCAGCGACCGCAAATCGCAAATCCACTAAACTTGTCGATCGACTGAGCCCCAGCTAACTGGACCGTCAAGACCGACACTATATATACCTAACCTAAACTATATATATAAAGGCAGAAAAAAGGGGTATATAAGGATATTTCCTCTTAACAGACGCTATCCAAAGTTTATTGTTATTTTTATACCTCCAATATCTTTGCAACCATGTAGCATTTGCTCTGTGATCAATTCAATATATTTTAACACTCTTAGTGTTTATATTCAGAAACTAAATTCCGGCTTCCTCAGCTCTACTTTGTTAAAAGTGACTTAATTGATTAATGTAGCACGTCTTTTCACTGGGAGCATATTAATCAATATTTATAAAGCTTCTTCTTATTCCTCTTATGTACGCATGACTCTACCTCTTTTTTCAATGTGCTTCCAGTAAGTTAAAGTTCCATCATTTTCGTGGTCTTTCCACTGATCCTCTTCCTATTGGGGAACCGCCTCTCGCCGTTTTTAATACTCGTCACTCAGCTTATATGATGCTTCCATTCTTCTCTTTCCTTTCTTACCCACTTTTCTCCACTTTGCATATCCGTCATATTTAGCTCCTTTAGCTCCAGCTCCTTTATTTTTGCATATTTCTCCTTTCTAGCTCCTTTCCTCAGCTAGATAGTGTGACGCCAAGATATTTAAACTTCATCACTGGTTCTATTATCTGTCCCTCCAGCTCTAATTTACACACACCCAAACTTATATGGAATCACCATGTATTTCACCAAGTAATATTTATTTCTTTTGAAAAAACTTGTTATTGTTGCGAAGATTAAAGGTTTTTATTGAAAATAAACAAATATATAAGACAATCGGATAGAACAGCCCGTTACAGTATAGATTATTTGCTTGAGTTGCAAGTTGAACGAAAATAAATAAACTAACTTTTGCTTCCAAAAACGAAAATATGCCTCATGTGGGGTTATAGAACTTACAACGAGGAAATATTATTGGTCCTGTTGAGAAAGTAATGTTCTCAGATGGACATAGCTGCAGAGCTAGGCGTAATACAGGGCGTTCTGTCCACAACATATGCTAGATAACAGGAACTAGGAAAGCTCAAAAATAAAGCAAGGGAAAGTCGCCAAAAGTGATAACGGCTCTCCACGATCGTTTAATTGTCCAGTCAGCTGGAAGACATCTAACCATTTCTCACCTGCAGCTCCAAAGGCAGCTTTTGGAAGCTACAAGTGTAACTGTTTCAGTTAAAACGATAAGAAGAAGAGTTCGTACCAAGAAGTATACAGCAGGAGACAGTTATGGGTTCCCGAGTTATCCAGGCAGCACAAGATTGATCGCCTAAATTGGTGTCTTCACCACCAAAACTGGAACATTGGGAAATGACAAAATGTGCTATTTTCAAAAACAGTCAGGATTTAATGTAATCAGTTTTAATGGAAAATCAGATTACCCACGAAATCGTGTACTTAGAGGTCGAGGAAGACAAGCAAGAACGAAAACTGTCAGATCTGTTCAAAAATATACAAGGGGAAGTGTAATGTTCTGGAGAGGAATTGTGTTCCGTAAAAAAACTCCTTTAATTTTCATCCAATCAACTTTAACTGCTCACAGGTATGTTGATAACCTGTAGTCAGGCTCTGGAGAGGTGCAACAGGAGAAAATTTTATTTTAATGCATGATAATCGACCTCTACATACCATTAGAGTGACTACAGATATCATTGAAGCAGAAGGTGTCCCTTGTTTGGAGTGGCCTGCTTGCTCACCCGAGCTTAATCGTATAGAGTATTTGTGGGATATGCTTAAAAGAAAAATTAGAGCTCGCCGGGATAATCCACAAAACACCGCACGGCTAGTACAAGCTGCTTTTAAAGGATGGAGCAACCTACCACAACAAAATGTTGACAATTTGATTAGGAGCGTGCCCACGCAAACTGAAGCTTGCATAAGGACTACAGGTGATAACACTGACTACCACAAAATAAAAAAAAAATAAATAAAAACAAGTTCAACATTATTTGTTTTACATTGAAATTTTGTATGCTATTGACTTTAAAACAACTACTTCCAATTTGTTTGTTAAATACTTTATTGTTTTACTTAATTGTTATGTATTTGTTATTAAATTGCTTTAAAATAAATAGTCTTTGACTTCGCGTGTTCGTTTTTTTTTAATTCGCACGGAATAGTAACAAATATCAGATGATTCCATATAAGTTTGGGTGTGTGTACATCTTAGTAGATTTGCTGTTATAACCAATAGGCCACGGTAATAACGCAAAACTATACCCTGTTGGTGACACCTCAATAGCCAGGGTACCGAAGCGTTTGTTCGACAGGTAATAACTATAAGAACACATTTTAACTATTTCCTGCGTAGGATCTGGCGGCCATTTTTATCTATAAACAATTTAGTGTCAAAAACGGCATTTGTTCTTTTTTTTTCAAATGAATGGAAAACAGTGAAACTTATGGTTTTATTAGTGCAAACATCTTCGAGAGCATAGAAAAAACTTTAAAATGGCGTGTTATAGAGGTTGATATACTCATTTATTGTTAATATGTATAAATGCGAAAAAAGGTCGAAATTGCAACAAAGATTAATTTCGCTATAACTATTGTAAGAATTAGTGTAAAACTTTGGGGGATTAGGGTTCTTTGGTGCTTAATATGTGACAAAAATTTCAAAACGATTCATTTAACAGTTTAAATTTTATTCAAATTGTTTATCCCAGAGAGCTTTTTTGCAATAACATAATAAGTCAAAAAAAAATTATTTTGGAACTATTTTACAGGTGTCAAATGAATGAGCTTGAGCTAAACTTTAAAATTGGTTTAAAAAAAGTGAATAAAAAATGCATTTATTTGTAATAAATAAATATGCAAAATTTGTCCTTATAGACTTTTTGAATAATTTTATTCAAAAATATCTATTTTTTACTGTATTTTAAATGCACAACTGCCAAGTAATGTTATATATAATAATTGATAAATTTTTTTAATAAATATATATAATTTATTATATAAAAAAATAAAAAGTTTATAAGGAAAAATTGGCGAGACTTTTGTATAATTATTTATTACTAACAAATGCATTTTTAATTCACTTTTTTAAACCAATTTGAAAGTTTAGCTCATGTTCCTTCATTTGACATCTGTATAATGGTTCGAACATCATTTTTTTCTGACTTAATGTTGTTGCAAAAAAAGCTCTCTGGGATAAATAATTGGAATAAAACTAAAATAATTGAATAAATCGCTTTGAAATTTTTGTTGCATATTAAGCACCAAAGATACCTTATCTTACAAAAATTTCAAAGCTATACACTAATTTTTAAAATAGTTATTACGAAATTACTTTTTTTGAAATTTCCACCTTTTTTCGCAATTATATTAACAATAAATGTATATCAACCTTTATGATACACCATTTTATAACTTTTTCCATGCTCTCTCTTTCACTGTTTTCCCTTCTTTGAAAAAAAAAGAAAAATGCTGTTTTTTGACACTAAATTGTTTATAAATAAAAATGGCCCCCAGATCCTACGCAGGAAATAGTTACAATTTGTTCTTATAGGTATTACCTGTCGAAAAAACGCTTCAGTACCCTGGCTGTTAAAGTGTCATGGAAAAAAACATTAATTAAATTTTATAACTACAAGCATTTTGTATTTTTTGAGGAGATTATCATGATAAATTTTCTTGTGGTTATATTAAATTGATGCAGCATAGAGCATAGGTTATAAATAATTTTTACTATTTTAAAGCAAGTAAATCAATAAAACTAAATCATTTTAAAAATCCGTATTATCGTTTAGAATAATGCATGTTTTTTTTGTTGTTTGTCGATGTTTTATTAATTACTCAAAGTTGGGTATTTAGTAACATATTTTCATTTTTTATGCCTTTAACGAAATATTAGGTACATTCTACTAAAAATGTATGAAAAGGACAATGGAATATTGGTACCTAACAGTAATAGGTACTATACTAAATTTACAATCAAGATGCAGTAGAAATAAACAAACCAAGACACATTAAATGCTACTAGGAGCACTCCCGAATCATAATTTACAATGTATAAACTTTTGAAATCATGATTTGGGATTTATCATGTATATACATTATAAATTATGATTCAGGAGTGCTCCTAGTACCATTTAACGTGTCTTGGTTTGTTTATTTCTACTGCATCTTGATTGTAAATTTAGTATATATCTAGTATCATCTGCTGGATCCGTGAACAGCCTGAACACGTCTCGGCATTGAGATTATGTACACTTTCAATACTTATGTATGTAGTAAATATATTTAAAATATAAAAAAATCTCATGTATATATTTATTAGTAAAAAATATATATTGCCTTTTTGAAGAAAAAACTTATATAAATAAACAGTTGCAATGCCATTTCCTTGCGACATTTTCTGTAATTACTTTAATTATACAGGGTGTCCCGAAAAGATTGGTCATACATTTTACCACATATTCTGTGATCGAAAATAGGTTGATTGAACCTCACTTACCTATATAACATAGTGCACACAATAAAAGTTACAGCCCTTTGAAGTTACAGCCCTTTGAAGTTACAAAATGAAAATCGATCTTTTTTTATATATCGAAAACTCTCAGAGATTTTTTATTGAAAATGGACGTGTGGAATTTTTATGACAGCAACATCTTAAAAAAAATTAAAGTGAAATTTGTGCACCCCATAAAAATTTTATGGGGGTTTTGTTCCTTTAAACCCCCCAAACTTTTGTGTACGTTCCAATTAAATTATTATTATGTCACCATTAGTTAAACACAATGTTTTTAAAACTTTTTTTGCCTCTCAGTACCTTTTCGATAAGCCAGTGTTTATCGAGATATTTTGAATATTTTTCGAATCCACCACATATTTGTATATGGTGAAGTACGATTATACAGGGTGTAACGAAAATACACGTCATAAATTTAATCACATGTTTTGGGACCAAAAATAGTTTGATTGAACCTAACTTACCTTAGTACAAATGTGCATATAAAAAAAGTTACAACCCTTTGAAATTACAAAATGAAAATCGATTTTTTCCAATATATCGAAAACTATTAAAGATTTTTTATTGAAAATGGACATATGGCATTCTTATGACAGTAGCATCTTAAGAAAAAATTATAGTGAAATTTGGACACCCTATAAAAATTTTATGGGGGTTTATTTCCTTTAAACCCCCCCAAACTTTTGTGTACGTTGCAATTAAATTATTATTGTAGTACCATTACTTAAACACAATATTTTTAAAACTTTTTTGGCTCTTAGTACTTTTTCGAAAAGTCAGTTTTTATCGAGATATTTTGGATATTTTTCAAATCCACCACATATTTGTATATGGTTAAGTACGATTATCGAGACTTGGTATGATAGCGGGATAAGATGGTCAAAATTGCACCAGGCTCGATTCAGTTTTGGGTTTAGCCATTCGAAAATATATAATTGAAAACTCACTCAGCCAAATTTTCAAGTCCCTATGTGCACCGGGGGGTCCGCTATGGAAAAAACGTGTTTTTTTGAAATCATTTTTTTCCAGACGCTGTATTGCTGCAAAAAATCTGAAAAAATTAATAGATGCGTATCTTAATAACACAAAGCTGCCTGATTTTTTTAAGATTTTTATCTTCAAAATTGAGCGCAGGAAAAATTTTTGAAATTTTCAAAAAATTTTTAGGTTATGTTGTAAATTTTTCGCCAACTTTAAAATATTGTTATTTTATGTATTTTTTTCCATTCTTTCGAATGGCATAGGCATCATTATCATTTTCGACGTGGAAAATACCTAAAAATCGAAAAAACTGTTTTTTTTTTGACATTTTCTGAAGTTTTTGACTCATAAACTCAACAACATACAGCTAAATTGATCATCATTTACATTTTTGTATGTATTGTTACATTTACAATCAAAATCATCTATTAGAAATCAGTAAAAAAAAATAATTCTTTTAACTTTTAAAAAAATTAAAATTTTGTTGTTCTCGATAGAATGTAATACAATTATTACTTAAATAAATTATTTTTTGTTTTGCACCATTGTTTGAATTTCATATATAATAATATCGTCCCATTAAGGGTACCCTGCCATAGGCTTATAAAAAAAAAAACAATAAATTAATTTTTCGATAGTATTCGATAGAAAATGTTGCCCCTTTATAAAAATGCTTGTTGCGGTTGTGATTTTTAAAGGGCGCTAAAGGATAAACCAGTCCTCAAGTACCCGCCGTCGAAGCCACTAACTACTTACGTAATAAAAATATTTTTAAAATAATAAAATAAGAAAATCTACGGTTTCGTTTTGATTAAAAAATAAAAAAATATATATAAAAAAAATAGTTTTATTAAACGTTAATGAGGAATTAATATTTAAATAAATAATTATTAAATTATTTGAATTACTTAATTGATTAAGTTTAAAGGGATTAATAAATTAATTATTAAAAAGTTACTACACAATCATGAAATTACAAAATTCAAATTAATATACTGCATGGTGCAAAGAAAGGAATAAATTCGTTATTTCGTAAACTGGCGACTTTTGGAAAAATACCGAAACGGGTCGAGTGTGATATGAGTGACGTCATCCATCTGGGCGTGATGACGTAATCGATGATTTTTTTTAAATGAGAATATGGGTCGTGTGGCCACTCATTTCAAAGGATATTCAGTTCTTTATTCATTAATATAAACACTAACACAATTATTTATACAGGGTGACCAAAAAAAATTTGAATTAAATTAATTGACATAAAAAGAAGAATTTAAATAATGTATTTACTTCAAAATATATTTTACTGCTGTTAGAAAACAGAAGAAAATGTTTGAGATATAAACATTGCTTTTCACTTAAATTCAATGCTCCTGCTAGCCACCTGCCTCTTGGAAGTTTGAACATTTTATTTAAGCGAAAAGCAATGTTTGTTTTTCGAATAAACATTTTTTTCCGTTTCCTGAAAGTAAAATATATTTTGAATTAAATAAATTACATACATTATTTTTTTTGTAAATTAATTTATTTAAAAAAAAATTGGTCACTCTGTATAAATAATAAGGGTAATGTTTCCATTGTTTTCAATCTGGTGGGATGTAAAGAGTAATATTTTTGATGTTATTTTATGTGCTATTAGATTGAAAACTTAGTCCTTTCTAATAATGGTAATGTTTATACTTCTGAATAGAGAATTGAATAACCTTTCGAATAACCAAATTATAGTAAAGTCCCAGTGATTAGCTGTGTGCCATAGTTAAAAAACTTACACAGAAATAAAAAACTTCGGTTTGTATAATGGTATAAAATTCTATTAAAAAACTTTTAAAAAAGTCATCCAAATAGATTATAGAAAAACATCAGAACATTTTCGATCTAGTCAGATCATCTTCAGTGACATTCTGTTTAGTTACTGAAACTATAGCCCGCTAGTTGATATATTATTATGTAGTCTTCAAAATTACATAATTACCTATTTATTAAAACTTCCCATATAAATATTTAATCATAAAAATGCCAAAGGAAATAGCTTCAGAACAACATTAAAATTATACTTTTGAAATGCAGCACAATGTCGATATTAATGGATTTTACTAAAGCTCAAAAGCAGCATGGCTTCCCTGCTCGAAAAACTGAAGCAGTACTTGGCACAACGAGTTCGAGGTCAAGACGGAATTCGGTCTGTGTCACTCGTCTTGACTTGTCATTCCAAAAGTATAATTTTAATAAAAATTTTATTTTAATAAAATTATGTAATTTTAAAGACGATATATCAACTAGTGGGCTAGTTTCAATTACTGCACATAATGTCACTGAAGATGATTTGACTAGATCGAAAACATTCTGGATGTTCTTGGATGACTTTTTTAAAAGTTTTTTAATAAAATTTTATACCATTATACAAACCAAAGTTAAATTATGTAATTTTAAAGACTATATATCAACTAGTCGGCTAGTTTCAATTACTGCACAGAATGTCACTGAAGATGATTTGACTAGATCGAAAACATTCTGGATGTTCTTGGATGACTTTTTTAAAAGTTTTTTAATAAAATTTTATACCATTATACAAACCAAAGTTCTTTACTACTATGGTTTTTCAAATAACCGTAATTCTCATTAAAAAAATTCATCGATTACGTCATCGCGCCCAGATGGATGACGTCACTACTAGTATCATATATCTGCCAAAAAATCACAATTAAAAAATCGACCTCTTTCGGGATTTTTCCTTAGAGTCGACGGTTTAATAAATATCGAATTTATTCCTTTCCTTTGCATCATACTGTATATTAATTTGAATTTGAATTTTGTAATTTCATGAGTACGTAGTAACTTTTTAATAATTAATTTATTATTCCCTTTAAACACTGCACTCTTTAGGTTACACTATTTAAGCAGTTAAATAATTCAAATAATTTAGTAATTTATTTATATAATAATTCCTCATTAACGTTTAATAACACGATTTTTATTACGTAAGTAGTTAGTGACTTCGACGGCAGTACTTGAGGACGTTTTTTTGTATCGAACACCACAAACATTTTATTTTTTAAACGTTAAAAACATTAATTTATTGATTTTTTTATAAGCCTATGGCAGGATACCCTTAATGGGACGATATTATTATATATGAAATTCAAATAATCGTGCAAATAAATCACTTATTTAAGTATTAATTGTATTATATTCTATCGATAACAAAATTTTAATTTTTTAAACGTTGAAAAAATTATTTTTTGACTGATTTTTGAGGCTATTTAGTAAAAAAAAAGTTTCATTAGCTAATTTTGATGGTAAAGATAATATACATAAAAAAAGGTAAATTATGATTAATTTAGCTGTATGTTGTTGAGGTTGTGAGTCAAAAACTTCAGAAAAAAACAGCTTTTTCGATTTTTAGGTATTTTCCACGTCGAAAATGATAATGATGCCTAGGCCATTCGAAAGAATGGAAAAAAATACACAAAATAACAATATTTTAAAGTTGGCGAAAAATTTCCAACATAACCTAAATTTTTTTTGAAAATTTCAAAAAATTTCCTGTGCTCAATTTTGAAGCTAAAAATCTGAAAAAAATCAGGCTGCTTGTATCGTTAAGATACGCCTTCATTAATTTTTTCAGACTTTTTGTAGTAATACAGCGTCTAAAAATAATTTTTTTCAAAAAACAAGTTTTTTTCCAAAGCACCTAGCTCCTGGGGATCCTGTTATTTTTTAATCAAAACGAAACCGTAGATGTTCTTATTTTATTATATTAAAAATATTTTTATTACGTAAGTAGTTAGTGGCTTCGACGGTGGGTACTTGAGGACTGGTTTATCCTGAGTTTTTTCCAAAAACGTGGCTAGAAGCGCTTCCTTGCTTACGGCATCAAAGTGCCGAGCTTTTTTTAACCTTAGCGCGGTTTGAAAATCACAACCGCAACAAGCATTTTTATAAAGGGTCAACATTTGCTATCGAATACTACAAAAATTTTATTTTTTAAACGTTAAAAAGGTTAAAAAAATTAATTTATTGATTTTTTTTATAAGCCTATGGCAGGGTACCCTTAATGGGACCATATTATTATATATGAAATTCAAACAATCGTGCAAAACAAAAAAATAATTTATTTAAGTATTAATTGTATTACATTCTATCGAGAACAACAAAATTTTAATTTTTTACACGTTAAAACAATTATTTTTTTTTTACTGATTTCTGAGGCTATTTAGTAAAAACGCCGAAAAACGGGGTTTTTGAGCATGCTGTAGGAAAATAAATAAGTTCTAATAGCTGATTTTAATTGTAAACGTAACAATACATATAAAAATGTAAATGATGATTAATTTAGCTGTATGTTGTTGAGTTTATGAGTCAAAAACTTCAGAAAATGACAAAAAAAAAACAGTTTTTTCGATTTTTAGGTATTTTCCACGTCGAAAATGATAATGGTGCCTATGCCATTCAAAAGAATGGAAAAAAATACATAAAATAACAATATTTTAAAGTTGGCGAAAAATTTACAACATAACCTAAAAATTTTTTGAAAATTTCAAAAAATTTGCCTGTGCTCAATTTTGAAGATAAAAATCTGAAAAAAATCAGGCAACTTTGTGTTATTAAGATACGCATCCATTAATTTTTTCAGATTTTTTGCAGCAATACAGCGTCTGGAAAAAAATGTTTTCAAAAAAACACGTTTTTTTCCATAGCGGACCCCCCGGTGCACCTAGGGACTTGAAAATTTGGCTGAGTGAGTTTTTAATTATATATTTTCGAATGGCTAAACCCAAAACTGAATCGAGCCTGGTGCAATTTTGACCATCTTATCCCGCTATAGCCTTTATGTGTGATTTACATTTTTAGGTATATTTTGAACCGTATTAAAAAAGAAGCCATATCTCGATAAAAGTTGATTTCTCGAAAAAATACAAAGAGACAAAAAAGTTTTAGAATAAGTTGGTTTAACTAATGGTATCGCAGTAATAGTTTAATTGGAGCGTACACAAACATTTGGGGGGTTTAAAGGAACAAAACCCCTATAAAATTTTTACGTAAACATATTAAAAATGAAGCCGCAACTCGATAAAAACTGCTTTATCGAAAAAATACTAAGAGCCAAAAAAGTTTTAAAAATATTGAGTTTAACTAATGGTACCACAATAATAATTTAATTGGAACATACAGAAAAGTTTGGGGGGGTTTAAGGGAACAAAACCCCCATAACATTTTTATGGGGAGCACAAATTTCACTATAATTTTTCTCTAAGATGCTCCTGCCATAGGAATGCCACATATCCAATTTCGATAAAAAATCTCTATTACTTTTCGATATATTCGAAAAAATCGATTTTCATTTTGTAACTTCAAAGGGCTATAACTTTTTTTATGTGCATATTTGTACTAAGGTAAGTTAGGTTCATTCGAACTATTTTTGGTCCCAGAATATGCGATTTAATTTATGACCTGTATTTTTGTTACACCCTGTAGAGACCTATTAATAATTTGAAAATTTATTTATAATTTACATCTTTAGGTGTATTTTGAAAAAGAAGCTACATCTCGATAAAAGGTGACTTATGAAAAAAAGCCTAAGGGGCAAAAGTTTTAAGAATACTGTGTTTAACTAATGGTACCACAATATTCGTTTAATTGAAACGTACACAAACATTTGGGGGGTTTTAAAGGAACAAAACCCCCATAAAATTTTTACATAAATATATTGAAAAAGAAGCCGCAACTTTTTTTATGAGCACATTTGTACTAAGGTAAGTTAGGTTCAATCGAACTATTTTTGACCCCAAAATGTGTGGTATAATTTATGACCAATCATTTCGGGACACCCTGTATATAAATATTAATTATAGAAGGAACTAATGAAAATGATAATTACAAACCATGAAACCGATTTATTACTTTATAAATATAAAAATCAGGTTTAACCGCGACAAATGATGGATTTTTTGCATTTGATTTATTGTTTTGATATGAAGGCCAGGTTCAAGAACCCTTGGTAACTTATTTATAAGGTTAATTTTATACATATTTAATTACTAATGGTTACTTTCATGGTTCATTTGATTTAAAATGTGATTTATAATGTCGGCAGCACGAAGTATGACTAGTCCAGAAAGCCACTGCGCATCCGCTAGGAAAAATATTCTAATTCAGATTTTTTGCACAATCTTACTCAAAAAGGACTCCTTTTAACAAATTTGCATGTTGCCAGGACCAAAAGGTGGTCAAAAATTTTTTAAACGTTTTTTTTTGTTTTTCTCCTAAAATTTTTTTTTGCATGGAAAAAAAGTTTTTTTAGGTTTTTTGGATCATTCCAAACAGAAAAGGTCTTTAGTGACTTTTCTCTAAAAATGATAATTTTTGACATATAAGCGATTAAAAATTGAAAAATTGCGAAATCGGCCATTTTTAACCCTCAAAAACTATGTGAAAAACTGAAAATTTGAATGTTGCCAAGGTAGGTAGATATTCTTTAAACATCTGTTGATGAAATCCCGGAGAGTTTTTTGCAATACAATATTCAAAACTCCTTTATTTTTTAATTGCTAAGCAAGCGTGCTCGACACTATTTTCCACCGACAGTATGGTGCAAATGGAAGGAATAAATTCGTTATTTCGTAAACCGGCGACTTTAAGGAAAAATCCCGAAACAGGTCGATTTTTACTTTTAAGATATGATATTGTGGCATATATAGTATACTAGTGACGTCATCCGTCTGGGCGTGATGACGTAATCGATGATTTTTTTAAATGAGAATAGGGATCGTGTGGTAGCTCATTTGAAAGGTTCTTCAATTCTCTATTCAGTAATGTAAACATTTACATAATTATTTATACAGGGTGTCCTTCTACTTCTTTTTTTGTCAAATAATTTAATTTAATAAAAATTTTTTGGACACCCTGTATAAAGAATTATGTAAATGTTTTTATTACTGAATAGATAATTGAAGAACCTTTCAAATGAGCTAGCACACGACCCCTATTCTCATTTAAAAAAATCATCGATTACGTCATCACGTCCAGATGGATGACGTCACTAGTATATCATATATGCCACAATATCATAACTTAAAAATAAAAATCGACCTATTTTGGGATTCTTCCTTAAAGTCGCCGGTTTATGAAATAACGAATTTATTCCTTTTATTTGCACCATACTGTCCGTGGAAAATAGTGTCGCGCACGCTTGATTAGCAATTAAAAAACAAAGAAGTTTTGAATATTGTATTGCAAAAAACTCTTAGGGATTTCATCAATCGATGTTTAAAGAATATCTACCTACCTTGGCAACATTCAAATTTTCAGTTTTTCACATAGTTTTTGAGGACTAAAAATGGCCGATTTCGCAATTTTTCAATTTTTATTCGCTTATATGTCCAAAACTATCATTTTTAGAGAAAAGTCACTAAAGACCTTTTCTGTTTAGAATGATCCAAAAAACCTAAAAAAACTTTTTTCCATGCAAAAAAAATAATTTTAGGAAAAAAACAAAAAAAAAACGTTTAAAAAATTTTTGAAAACTTTTTGGTCCTGGCAACATGCAAATTTGTTAAAAGGAGTCCTTTTTGAGTAAAATTGTGCAAAAAATACGAATTAGAATATTTTCCCTAGCGGATGCGCAGTGGCTTTCTGGACTAAACGGTATTGTTTGTCATTCTACTCGTACTAGGAATTTTGTGCAGTACCTAAGATGAATCGTCATGCAAATTTTTGCATTCGATTCGAGAGAGTTTCAAGCAATTTTGTGAACTAAATAATTTAGTTCACAAAATTGTAAAATCAATTACTGATCTCCGGCAAAAATTTTTGTGCATGAGAAAATGCATTTTCAAAGGGCATCTCGAACAGATGGAAACTGAAAAATTTAGAACTCAGTAAATATTGACGGAAATGAGTGCAATTTTTATACTTGAGGATTTTTGAGGTCACTGAACACGAATTTCATGACGGCGATTATCTCCGAGGTACCTGGTGCCCAGGGTGGAACTCGTCGCATGGGACGATCGGATAATTCGCGTGACGATCGAATAATTCGCTAAATGAAGATTGGATCGAAAAACTGAAAAACTGAAAAAAGGTGTTAAATATTTTTCAAAAATCTATCGAATGACACTAAACACGACACTCCCACTCCACCCCCTGGAGGTAAGATGGAGGTAACTTTAAAATCTTAAATAGAAGTCCCCATTTGTTATTGCAGATTTGGATTGCTTACGTAAAAATAAGCAAATTTTATTCGAGACATTTTTTAGAATTATGGATAGATGGCGCTATATCGCAAAAAAGATTTATCTCGACTCTCCACTCCACCCCCTGGAGGTGAGGTGGGAAGTCAAAAAATAAGAATAAGTGGTCATATTCAATAGACTGTTCGACTAGAGCTTTAAAGGCTGTTAGTCGTTTGTTCCGTGGCCTTATCGGAACCCTGCTCGTTCTTCTGGCTGATAGAAATCGGGTTTTACTTCTATGTAATTTGTTTGTAGTCGAGTCATTGAAGCACAAAAAAGGCCCTACTGTTGATTTTTGGCGCAGTAAGATGGATTTTAATGCAGTTTGGTGCGTTGGATTCGTGATAATGTCAGGAAATTTTGTGAACTAATGTAGTGAATAAGAAACCTGAAATTGCATTTGTGCATAAGAAAAATGCATTTCAAAAGGGCATTTTGAAAAATTTTTATAAATTTGCAACTCGGTAAATAGTGGGAAAAATTGACTCAATTATCTTACTCGGGGGTTTTTGGGGTAGCTGAAACCGAATATGAGGTCGGCGAGAGTGTGCAAACTACCTGGTGCCTGCAGCAGGTGTAATAAACGTCTTCCTCTGGACTATTATGGTAATTTGTTAAATAATTGGCCCAAACTTGTTACTCGGGGGTCTTTGGGGTCACTGAAAATAAATATCGCAACGACTAAATTCTAATTTCATAGGATATTATAAAAAAACATGATTATTTTTTTTAATTTGGCGCTTGAAATTATGTTGGCAGTATTGATATATTCTTGACTAATTTCATGTAGGATTCATTGCCTTTCTCTCTCACACGTTTGTATACACTAATATAACGGTTACACTGTAAGCAAAACAGAACACATTTTTTTTCTTATTTTGTTTTCCTGTTATTTAAATAATTTATTAGAAGTGTTAATAATATTTTTTTAATTGACGTGTCTCAGCAACGCAGGCCATTGACACGGTTAGAAAAGTACAGTTTACAATATTATTTAATATAATTTATAAGAATTAAGAAAATTAAAAATTTAAATTAAGAAATCACAATATCAGCAAAATGATAAAAAACAACATTTATATGCCGTAGTATAACCGAGAGTCTTTGAGAAACAATATTACATTATTAAAGTTACTATTATCACTAATAGTGGTGGTTTGGTTTTTTTTCCCACTATTTACCGAGTTGCAAATTTTTAATAATTGCCCATTTCAAAATGAACTTTCGAAATGCATTTTTCTTATGCACAAATACAATATGAGATTTCTTATTCATTACATTAATTCACAAAATTTCCTGACATTCTCACGAATGCAACGCACCAATCCGCATTAAAATCAATGCCTCGACTTCAATCCTTCAATGCGTCGACTATTGCCACTATTCGAGTAAAGAACTTGTTCAGGTGATTTAGCAAGCTAATCGGCATATAGTTTTTAAGATCTAATTTAGCTCCTTTTTTAGGATGGAAGAATAAACCGAATTCTTCTATTTATATATTTCTGTGATATTAAATGGGATTTCCATAATTTATCTTCATATTCTGGGAAAGAGTTCGGGATCCATTTAAAAGTTATGCGTTTAATAGTACAACACAATATATGAATATCTACTATTATATACAGGGTGTAACAAAAATACAGGTCATAAATTTAATCGCATATTCTGGGACCAAAAATAGTTTGATTGAACCTAACTTACCTTAGTACAAATGTGCACGGAAAAAAAGTTACCAGCCCTTTAAAGATACAAAATGAAAATCGATTTTTTTCAATATATCGAAAACAATTAGATATTTTTTATTGAAAATGGACATGTCGTATTCTCATGGCAGTAGTATTTTAAGAAAAAATTATAATGAAATTTGGACACCCCATAAAAATTTTATGGGGGGTTGATTCTTTTAAACCCCCCCAAACTTTTGTGTACGTTCCAATTTAATTATTATTGTAGAGCCATTAGTTAAACACAAGTTTTTAAAAACTTTTTTGTCTCTTAGTACTTTTTTCAAAAGTCAGTTTTTATCGAGATATTTGAATATTTGTCAAATCCACCACATATTTGTATATGGTAAAGTACGGTTATGGAGACTTGGTAATAATAGAAAATTTATTTATGATTTACATTTTTAAGTATATTTTGAATCATACTAAAAAAGAAGCCACATCTCGATAAAAGATGCTTTATCAAAACAATACAGAGGCAAAAACGTTTAAAAACACTGTGTTTAACTAATGGTACCGCAGTAATAGTTTAATTGGAACGTACACAAACATTTGGGGGGTTTAAAGAAACATAACCCTCATAAAATTTTTATGTAAACATATTAAAAAAGAAGCTGCAACTCGATAAAAACTGCCTTATCGAAAAAATACTAAGAGTCAAAAAAGTTTTAAAAATATTGAATTTAACTAAAGGCACCATTTGGAACGGACACAAAAGTTTGGGGGGTTTAAGGAAACAAAACCCCCATAAAATTTTTATGGGGTGCACAAATTTCACTATAATTTTTCTTTAAGATGTTCTTTCCATAAGAATTCTACATGTCCATTTTCAACAAAAAACCTCTAACAATTTTTAATATATTCAAAAAAATCGGTTTTCATTTTGTAAATTCAAAGAGCTGTAACTTCTTTTGTGTGCATATTTGTACTAAGGTAAGTTAGGTTCATTCGAACTTTTTTGGGTCCCAGAATATGTGGTTTAATTTATGACCTGTATTTTTGTTATACCCATAAATAATGTATTGAGAGCAGAAGCGATATCAAAGAATAACCTTATTGATAGAAAATCGAAGGTGATCATTGATCTATAGAGATGCAAATCTCGTTAGAGATTTGCAAAGGTTATATTTAATTAAATAACAATACAATGAGATGTAACAGATTCATTGATAATAACGTTATTATTAATTTAATTGACTACAAACGGTGACGGTAAAATACCGAGACCATAATTGATTAATAATGCGGTTTTGAGTATATAAATCATTATTTTTAGATTTTTCCTTTTTTCTTCAAGGTTTTCATTTGCAAATTATGATGAAATTGTTAGTCACATTTTCTTGTTTAAATAACTTATATTGCTCAGTACTTGTTTAAATTTGTACATTTATTTTCAAAATTATCACATGAAGTGTATAATTCTATAGATCCTGCAACATATTAGGCCTGGATCCCGCATAAAAAAAAGTCGATTCATAGCAAGTTGAAAATTTTTTAATAGCTTAACGGTGTCTAGTCCGGCAAACTTTGATATATGGGAACACTGGATTAGGTTTTAATGGTGGAACAGGTTAAAAATTTGGAACGTCAGACTACGAACACGTCAGATGTATCTTGTCGGACAGAACTTCCAATTGATTTGTTGCCCTTTCATTAAACTCTCATGCAAAATTCAGACTGGTGTGTATCACCAATTGGGCATTTTAATGAGTGGAACACGAAGAACATGACAGTAATATATAAATCTATAGTTTTAAAATTTATATCTCTTTTTATTTTTAAATATGACTATTATACGAGCATTTAACCAAGCTGTGGGTACTTCGCATATTTCTATACATTTGTTAAATATAATTTTTAGCATTTTTATGATGTGTTGTCCCTCATACTTTATCAATTTCAATACTATTCCGTCTTCACTTGGAGCTTTCTTTATTTCGCATTGTACTCATTGCATTTCTTACTTCGTCCTCTGTTATCTGGTATATCTTCAGTTCCGACATTTTTTACTATTTTTCGGCGTTCTTCGCCGTTGCTGGTGGTGGTTTGGCTTTTGACTCATACAATGTTTGGTAGTAGTTTTCTATCATGATGGTTATTTTCTGAATTTCTGAATAAATCTACTTATAGTTAAATTGTTTGTTTTTTCCAGTTATTTATTGGCGAATAAATAAAGTTTTCCATATTTATAAAAAAAGGAAATAATTTTAAAATATTTTATTTTTGAAAAAGGAAGTATGTGCAAAAACCCATAGAATCGGCAAAATAATGCATTTTGCTTGTAATTCTAGCTTCAGTTATAATAGAAAAAATAATTATATATATTCTACTCAAATGTGTGAACAATATTCCGTCTTAAGAAAGTAGACTTAGATAAGTAAATACTTACATAATTCGTGTAAAAATTAATAAATCAAGCTGTACATGTACAGATGTACATTAAATGCAGTAGCTTGAATTAAATTTTATTTCAAGTTACTGCATTTCTCTTGTGTCTTGTTATTTGAATAGGTTTTTAAATATTTTATAATAGCAACAAAGTAGATAAGAGCTGGATATACCAAATTATTGTTTCCATAAAAAGTGTTAAAATTAATTGACGTTATTATTTTTAGGAAGATTAGAACAACCCCTAAATATATATCAAGATGATGAGTTCCCATTTCCTTATAAACCGGTACGAAGTAGATCAGAGAACGAAATCGCTGCAGAAAAGGATAAACAATTCTGGTATCGCAAAGCTGCTTCAGCTATTCAAGATCGACTTGCCAGAAAAATAAATCAAAGTAAGTGACAAATTAACAAACAGTAAAGATTTGCTTTTTAAAACTTCTGTTTAACCTATTAACGTGGTTGAAGACGTGTCTTTATTTTTTTGTAACATAATTGAAAGCTTGAACATTTTAACTACGGTAGATCTACCCACAAGGAAAGAAATTTGTTATTAGTCCAATAAATTACCGTTTTGGAGTGTAATTTTCAGGGGCAATTCCAAATTGCATGAAAATTTGGATTTAGGTTCTATTTACCCTCCACTTCAAAGTTGAATTTGTGCCGTTGGTTGCTTTTACTTGAGTGGTGACAGTCACCCCTTCTCGGGGGTGAAAACATACGTTCAAGATAAGCCCCAAACTGGATAAATTGGCTGATTAATTATAAGCAACTTTCTTTCTATAGACATTTTTATGTAAATCAATACTTTTCGAGATATTTACGATTAAAAATGTTTATTTTCAGACGGTTTTCCGCAAATAACTCAAAAAATTAAATATTTTATCGAAAAAAATATGCTTAGAAAAAGTGTAGCTTATAAAAAAATAAAAAAAATGTATCAGTAAAGTCTATAAACTAAGTAAAAGCAAAGTTGTAGCTCATGAAAAATACGTTCTTATTCGTCTAATTGCAAATCGAATATTTAAACGTGAAATCACCGAAAAATTATGCAATTCTCGGGAAAAACTGATAAAATTTATGTTGGCCCTTTCTTTTTGTTAAAAAAATCGTGAAAATCACCCCGTATTTAGCACCATAAATAAAATTACTCGTTACCGCTTTACCATTTACTTTAAATGTATGTATATTGTTTATATGATCTATAAGTTTGACCGGTTTGAAATGCTTATTTTTGAAAAAATTAGGTTGTATAGTAAAAAAAAATTTCTAAAAATTTTGGAAAAATTAAATAATCTTTTTTCGCTATAGGTATTGCTGTTATAAATATGATAGTTTCATGTTGCTTTTTCGTAAGATAAAAACTATAACAGTTTCAAAAATAAGCACTTTAAATCGGTGAGACTGACAGATCATATAAGGAATAGAAAAATAAAGTAAATTGTTTGTAAAGCGGTAACGATTAATTTCATTTGGGGAGCTAAACACGAGCAGATTTTCATGCTTCTTTTACCAAAAAAGGGGGGCCAACTTTATTATATCTCGCTTATTTTTAATGCTATAAACTTTTATAAACAATTAAAATGAAGTTTTTGTAAACAATTTAAAAAAGTTTAAATGGATTTTTCCCGAAAAGTGCCTAATTTTTCGGTGATTTCACGTTGAAATATTCGATTTGGAACTAGACGACTAACAACGTATGTTTCATGAGCTACAACTTTGCTTTTACTCGGTTTATAGAATTAACTGATACACCATGTTTTTAGTTCTTTTATAAGCTACACTTTTGCGAGGAATATTGTTTTCGATAAAATATTTACTTTTTGAGTTATTTGCGGAAAACCGTTTGAAAACGTAGTTTTTTTGTCGAAAAATAAAAATTTTCAATTGCAAATATCTCGAAAATTATTTACTTACATAAAAACTCTATAGAGCGAAAGTTGCTTATAATCAGTCAATTTATCCATTTCCGGGCTTATCTTGAACGTATGTCTCTTCACCCCCGAGAAGGAGTGACTATCACCCCCCAAGTAAAAGCAACCAACGGCACAAATTCAACTTTGAAGTGGAGAGTAAGTAGAACCTAAATCCAAATTTTCATGCAATTCGGAGTTGCCCCTGAAAATTACACGGTATTGCCGTATTTCCCGTTCATTTACTGGGCTATATACCGGTTCTTTATTTGCAATATTGTTTTCGATCAGATTTTTTAAGAGTATAGACTAGTTGAATCCTACAAGACGTCGTTAAAACAACTATAGTTGACTGGTAAAAATATTAGGATCAATTACTACTATTGTAGTAAGATGTTATTAACAGACCCACCAAAGGAAAACCACAAAAGACGATGGCGAGAAGACATCAAAGCAAAAATGGGAATAAACTGGCACCAAGTAACACAAAACTAGGGATGGACACAAGCTCGAGCTTAGCTCGGCTCGGCTCGAAGCTCGGCTCGTTTGACGAGCCGAGCTTCGAGCTCAAGCCTGTTTGTTTCTTGCGAGCCGAGCTTCGAGCCGAGCCAAATTTTTTTCGAGCCGAGCCGAGTTGAATTGGAAACGAGCCGAGCTTTCCTTAACGAGCTTGTCAATATTTTAGCTAATACTCTAATATTTTTTCTATTTATTTTTGATACCACTGATACTTTTGTTTGAGAATAAGTAATTTAGACGACAAATATGTATTTGCAATATACAGTGTGTCCGTAATGTATTAAATAAATGGGATATTTCCTAAACTAAAAGTCTTTTGAAAAAAATCTAAAACACGTCGATTTTTAATTTTAATGATCTACATTTTACAACCAAATTTAATTACACAGAGTGATACACATAAAGGTGATGACGCCATCGGATTTTTTGTAAATATAACAGCTTCATACACAATACCTGCAAAAGGTAAATATGTGGGCTAACAATTATCGGACCCTACTTTTCAAAGGTAATTGAAACGAGTCGCATAACATCAGTCTTTAACGGGGTATCTCGCACCTACATTAATTTATTTATTTCCCAGTAGAATTAATCCTGGAGGTTTTGATGAAAGTTTATGGTTTCAATAGGATATTGCGCCTCCGCATTATGCTGTAGATGTTCCAAGGTACGTAGACGAAATTTTTCCGAACAGGTGGATTGGAAGACGTGGGAGTGTGAAAATTTAAGATAAAGTCATGTATCAATTACTGGATTACTTTCAAATTCTTAGATTAATAATTTGAAATCAATAAAATTTATTTTCATAGCGCATATCTTTGAAATTCTGTCCGTTAGACCCCAAGTATCATACCTTTTTAACATCAGCTCATTTTTTCGATCTAAAAATGTCACAACGTAGGTACAGAGTGTACATTTACCTCATACATATCAGCTTAATGTATATCACCCTGTATAATCAAATTTTATGGTAGAAGGTAGAACATTAAAATTAAAACTCCACGAATTCCAGATATTTTTAAAAAGGATTAAGGAAGTATCTAATTTATTACATATTTTACGGACACTCTGTATAAATTCCTTTTTAAATAATATTCTTGCATTTCGATTATTCCTAATATCGTCACTAAATATTTGAATAGGATTTATAAAATGCAGTTATGTACTTCTCATTTTTACTATAGTTACTCGGAAGAGGTAAAAATTTTAATGAACATATTTTTTTGTTATGGTAAAATGTAAATATTCGCATTCCTAGAAGTTAGTCTTTTTGATAAACAAATTCTTAAGAAGGTTACAAGAGGCAGTTTAAGTTTATGGAGGATTATAAAATTGGGATTCTACCTCGTACCTCCATACTTGAATGGTTTTGGACATAATGATATGAATTTAACAATAGAAATTTACTGTTAATCTGTACAGTTGAATGTTTTATTGTAACTTATTTCTCAGTATAAACTTTGCTAAATCTGTAGGTATTAAGAAAATAATTCCGATTTTAAGAAAACTAGCACGTTTGTATTTTACGGGTAGTAGGAAAGAAATCTAATAGTTATTACAATCTTTTCAGTCTTGAGAAAGAAGTTGAAGTTGCTGTTCGTCCATTTCTGTTTAGGAACCTAATTCCAAATTTTTCGCGTTTTTAAAATGTTTAATTACGATAGTGATGATAGTTTTATGGACACAAATCTTCCTTCTCCAAGTCCAAGTGAAAATAGTGAAGTGTCAACTAAGTCGACTGAAAGCGTTAGCGGCGATTATACTCTTGACGAAACTTCGACATTTCGGAGCAAGTTTACATGCTTTTTTGAGTTTAAAATTATTGACAAAATAAACAAATTAGCGACATGCAAATTATGTAACAAACGAAAAATTAAAAGTGAGTTTAAAGTAAAACTTTCCGTTACAACTACTTTAAAAAGGCACTTATTGAGTAAACATCCAAAGGAATATGGTACTATTTTTCCAAAGCTCTCTCAACCTGGAACTAGCAAAGCTGGACCACTTCATAATTTCTTAACAATTAAGGTAAGAACACATTTTACTATTGTAATGTCAATATTCAAAGTATTAACGCCAAAGTTTTCGATGTGCCAAAACAATGCAAATATTCAAAAATAATATTTTATTATTTTTTTGCATGATGTTTCAGTTTTTATTTATTATTGTTGGAAAAAAAAGTGTAATAAAATTTTTTGTTCATAACCAGTTTTTTTGGGAATTTTCTTAATAAAATTTTGGTCGATGTAATAATCTGATAAATATTTGGCATTAAATAATTGCTTAACGTTAAACAATGTTGTCAAACTGAGTAAAATTATAAAATTTTAAGCTGTTAGTTTTCAGTACTAACAATTGCATTAATTATAATGAAAATTGATATACCTACTTAACCTAAAATGCAAATCCGAGATCCATTGTCTAGTCGCAACAGAGGGGGTCCCGTGGGAAAGTTCGAGCTCCCCGTGATTTAATGGTGGTATTATAAGTTTTTTGGGTCGCTGAATCCAATGGAAGTGGTCTGGAAGCCCAAATATGGTCCGTTTAATTGTTATTAACAAATTATGGTAAAATAAGGGCTTTATGAGAAGCCCTGTAAAGAAATTGATAGTATTAAGGTCTTTTTAGATTCTTTGGATAATTCTGAGCAAAAAAGGTCTCTTGTGATATTTGTCTAAAATTAGTTGTTGTCGAGTTATAAGCGATGACCTCTGCCAAACGTCATTTTAAAGAGGAAGGATGAATTTGCATTTTTTTATTATATTTTTTAAAAAACACTTTTAAACTTTAAAAGGTGATAATTCAATAGTAAATTTAATTTCGAACAATTTTGCTGTAGAAATGTATGTACTAAAAGGGCATAGAACTCATACTATGTACCTTAGTTCATAGGGGTTAATTCACCCCTTTCTCAAAAACGCACCCCTGTAAATGGAAGCACTCCGCGGTGTTTTCATATTTAGAGGTCCATTGACCATATGAAACAAGAAACAATAAAACCCCGTGAACGTTGTAGTTCCTTTTAGCCATCTTATTTTGAACATAATCAATAGCCTAATATATTCTCTTCTATTACATCATCATCATTATACATATTTGCCTTTTTTGTCTTGAGCCACATCAGAATAAATATTCTTTACCGCCATGTCATTCCTAACTTTACCATAACGGCTTCTTCTTCCTCTCTTACTAGCTCCAGGTGCGACACACATTTTCGCTTTTTGGATGAAATGGTACCTTTGCGCATTGTACGCGCCATAACCACCTTAAACTTATCTCATTTTATCTTTAATAATTGGTACCACACCCAAACTCCCTTTTATGTTTTTTACCATGTTTTATCACTTTCATTTTACTTTTATAAAACTTTTCCGTCTGCGACAAGTAATTCTTGCCGTTTTCGTCCATAATTTAGTTTTTAATTACTTCTATTTTTGTGTTGTTTGAAACCAAAGCTTACAAAAGTCTGAAAGGAACCAAAAATTAAAATATAAAATACGTAAAGAACATTTAACACTTAACAACCATTGTCTCCTTATTCTTGCTAATATTCTTGTTGGTTCAATTGCCGTAAAGTTGGTAAAAATAATTTTGTTTACCCGCTGGGCTGCTATAATAATTCTAAACAATTAGATAATTTCTCATTATCTATTACTACTTTTCTCAATGATTTAGTTTTTTAACAATGTAAATGATATTGACTTAAAGAACAAATAAAAGTTATAATTAAAATATTTTATATTTCATAATTTTCTAAAAGACTAGGTCAATTTAATTTGTTTATTTATGGAAAAACCAAAAAAAAAGTTCAAAAAATTCAGCGCCCAATTCGGTAATCCCTTTAGTGTGCAGTTCATTGTACCTACCCAACGACCTCCAATCCTATTTTAACTATTAGCGGGCTCTGGTAATTTAGTGTGAATTCATGTTGGCTGGGAAATAATAAATAGCAAAATAAATACAATAAAATAATAGCTTTATTTTAAAAATAATTCAAATTTACATTCAAATATCAAGTAATTTACACTCGTTTATGTTTATTGCAGAAATCCGTGAATGAACCTAAAGATGAAAACTTTATCGTTGATTGGGTGGCCACTAAATACCTACCTTTTTCGTTTTTTGACGACGAAGCAACAAGGAACTTCTTCGATCAAATCAAACCTGGAATAAACCTGCCTGGACGAAAAGCTTTAAAGAGAATGGTTGTGTCCCGTTTTGAACAGGATCAAAAAAAAGTTATGCATATACTACAACAAAACACATCAAGAATATCTTTTACCATTGATGGCTGGACGGCAATTAATGGAAAATCTTATTATGGGATCACCGCCCACTTTATTGATGACCATTGGCAACTCCAGTCTGTAGTTATCGATTTCTCACCTTCACATGGGCTTCATACTGGGAGAGATATTGCCAAGTTGTTTTATGAATCTTTGCAGAGCTATGGCATCACATCGAAAATTCAAGGCATAACTGTTGACAACACTGCAGCAAATACAACGTTCATGCAGGAGTTAAAAAAGCTTATTCCTTCTTTTGATGACGTTAATCAACATTTTAAATGTGTAGCACATATTCTGAACTTGGCTGTTCAAGATTGCTTAAAATCTCTGAAAATAGAAGAAGAAGTAGGAGGGGAGGCTGAAGATGAAGAAAGCAGTAACGTAGATGAAGAGGTTGAGTTCGAACACAACGATGTTCTAGATGAAGATATTCAAACACCAACTAACTGTTTGGATAAAATTCGTTATATATTTAAGAAAATAAAAAAATCTGAAAAATTACGGATCCGTTTTAAAAGTGCGTGCCAAACTGCTGGGGCATCTACACAGATTTCACCTATTCTGGATGTTCCAACAAGATGGAACTCCACTCATGATATGTTGGATGTCGCATTAAAGTTAAAAAAGGGGATCGACTGTCTATGTGCAAGCGACAGTGTCAATAAATTAAACAATTTTCGACTACACCAAAACGAATGGCAGATGTTAGCTTCCGTCTGTAAATTTTTAAAGATGTTTAAAATAGTAAGCGAAAACCTTGGAGGAGACAAATACGCAACGCTTCCATCAGTGATAGTCAGTTTAAATATACTGTTAGACAAAATCGAATTACAATCAAAGTTGCTTGACGATAAACCGAATCGTTCCTGTGTAGATGAACAACTTTTAACTGCATTTCAAAAGGCCAGAGATAAAATTTTAAAACATTACAGACAAACAAATTGGATTTACTGTGCAGTACTTATTTTAGACCCAAGACATAAACTTGAAGCATTTGATAACTCACTTTGGGGAAGGGACTTAAAGAACGAATCGTATTCAGTGTTTAAAAAACTGTTAAAAAAGTATGAAGGAAATCAGCAAGCTGTAGAAAATATAACGCAAAGTACATCTGAATCGTCGGTGGTCATGGAAGTACAAGATGAGCTTGAAATCAATTTCGAAAGCTATTATCAATCAAAGGTCATAACAAAACCAAAAGACTTAAGTACTGAATTCTATGACTACATAGCACTCCCGCAAAGTACTGGCAACGAAGATATTTTAAAGTGGTGGCAGGTAAATAAAGGAAGATTTCCTGTTCTTGCTGAAATGGCCAGAGACTTACTAAGTATTCCTGCTACGTCCGTACCATCTGAGCGATTGTTTTCGAAAGCTGGCTTAATTATTCGAAAACAACGCAATAGATTGACTAATGAATCGGCTAAGTGCCTCTTATGTCTAAACTCTTGGGTAGAAAACCCAATTTTGAAAAATGTGTAAAACAATTTTTTTTTTAATTTTAATCGTTTAAATTAGTTCTAGGTTTAATTTTATTTATTGTTGAAGTAGAGTCGTATATGTATAATTTGGTAAGAATAGAGTTATAATGTTATTTTTAAATATATACCTACACTTTCCTCCTTTCCTCTTGTAAATGATTTTTATTAACAATGTAATTTTTTTTTAAATAGTATCTCCGATATAAAATGTTAATGGAGATACTATGTACCTATTTATAATTGACTGTAAGTGTACAAAAATATTTTTCAGGTGACACAGGTTTTTTAGTTACTTAAATTAAAAAAAAAAGAGTTACAACTCATCTGTATTAAGTTTAGTGAAAGATTTATTTTATGCGAATCTAGTAATATAAGACAATAAAATACTTGATACTTTTTATTTATATTTTTTATTTATTTATGCAGGCCTTTTAGGTGGTAGGTACTACATTACAATATTACCAATAGTATTATACAGTGTGGCAAAGCCAAATGGAATAAATTCATTATTTCGTGAATGAGCGATTTTGGAAAAAGATCTCAAAACAGGTCGATTTTTATTTTTAAATTACGATTTTTTGGCATATATAATACCTACATATATCATACTAATGACGTCATCCATCTGGGCGTCATGACGTAATCGATTATTTTTTTAAATGGGAATAGGGGTCATGTGCTAGCTCATTTGAAAGGTTATTAAATTCTCTATTCAGTAATATCAATATTAACATAATTATGTATACAGTGTGTCCAAAAAAAATTCGAATTAAATTAATTAACACAAAAAGAAGAATGTATGTAATTTATTTAATTCACAATACATT
This sequence comes from Diabrotica virgifera virgifera, assembly GCF_917563875.1. Taxonomy (NCBI): domain Eukaryota; kingdom Metazoa; phylum Arthropoda; class Insecta; order Coleoptera; family Chrysomelidae; genus Diabrotica; species Diabrotica virgifera. The sequence goes on along the minus strand of NC_065443.1, from coordinate 230,246,908 downwards.
TTACTGCTGTCAGAAAACATAAAAAATGTTTATTTGACAAATAAACACAGCTTTTCGCTTAAATTAAATGTTCAAACTACCAAGAGGCAGGTGAGTGGCATCTTGAACATTGAATTTAAGTGAAAAGCTATGTTTATTTGTCAAATGAACATTCTTTCTGTTTACTGACAGTAGCAAAATGTATTTTGAATTAAATAAATTACATATACATTCTCATTTTTGTGTCAATTAATTTAATTAAAAAAAAATTGGACACCCTGTATATTATGTTAATATTTATATTACTGAATAGAGAATTTCATAACCGTTCAAATGAGCTACTATCATATACGAGTATATGCCAAAAAATTGTAATTTAAAAATAAAAACCGACCTGTTTCGGATTTTTTTTCCAAAAGCGCTTATTCACGAAATAATAAATTTATTCCATTTGGCTTGGCCACACTGTATGTACATATGAATATTGATATTTAAAAAAATGTTTTCATAAAATATGCTGCTTTTTCCTACTCCGATTATTTATGGATTAGTCTGGTCGTATTAGACTTTACTTTTTATTGTTATTTGTATTATTTATTATCACTACACTATACGAAATCCGGGTGTTATCAAACAATTCATCCACTATCTTGTCATAATACTTAATACAAATATGCCATCTTATTTGAAATTTATATTAAACTATCGTAATATATCTACCTATATAGTTTCTCAGCGATAAAACTATTTTCTTGGCTTCCTTTAAATCCGGTTATTTTAAAAAGACTGACATTATTTCAGGACGAACACTAAAATCATACATTATCATAGTTTTTTAAACAGAAATTAAGACAAACTGTGAAATAAACATTTTTAATTTCTCCTATTTGTTCATTAATCTAAGAAAAAAAATATCTCGCTCTTCTTGTCTCCTAACGTTACTATGACAGAGTATGTAGCTATTATGTGAAAAGCATTTAGTGAATTTCTTATTATTTCTTATATTTGACTATTATAAGTAAAAAAAATTACTACGAATGTTATATTTTACATTCATTATTATGTTTTTGAGCTCGGCTCGGCTCGGCTCGAACTATTCGAGCCGAGCCGGCACGAGCCACGAGCTCAACCTGCAAGCTCGAAGTTCAAGCCGAGCTTCTATCTCGAGCTCGGCTCGAAATTTCGAGCCGAGCACAAGCTTTTCAAAAGCTCGGCTTGGCTCGGCTCGAGTCCATCCCTACACAAAACAGAGAAGAATGGAGAACTGATGGGTAGGCCTTTGTCCAGGAGTGGATGCAAACAGGTGAAGAAGAAGAAGGTTAACATAACTAAAACCGTAGATGTGATTTTGTCACTGATATGCCGGACACGTGTAAAGCCAATCTAAAAAGTAGATAGGATGGTAGAGTTACAGATTGGAAATTGAAACTAAAACCCCATGAGGGATGCTTTAAACTGCGGTAGGTCCAGGGTCGTATTTAAGTCAATTTATTAAGTTGTCATATATATTGGAAATAACCTTGAAATCGGTCATGTAATTGATACAAATTTGATATTTCTTTATGCGAATTATATCCAATATACATCTTTTGTTGAAGTTCTGTTCTTTCTTTAAAATCTATACATTTTAAAAATCAAAAGCACCGCTAAAGCTGTAGTGTTTAGTTTATTGGTTTGTTCTCTATATTTATGTACAACAACCCTTCTATGTAGATATTGGTGTATTTCTCAATAGATGTTGACTTGCAGTAGATATTTAAAATTGCAGTACATATTAACAATAAAGAATATAAATATCTCGGACATATAATATCCAAAGAAGGCACTACTAAAAGAGACATCGAAAACAGAACGCAAAAAAGCGGTAAATATTCTAAGTTCCCTACTATGTTCTAAAAATATAAGACAAAAAACGAAATTGACAATCTATCTAACCTTGGTAGAGCCTATTATGACATATGGAGCAGAAGTTTGGCAGATCACGAAAAAAGGTAGAAAAATAATAGAAGTAGTAAAAATGGATTATTCAAGTAAAGAATGTGGTATATCCAAAAAAGATCACATCAGGGATGAAGATATTAGAAGCATAAATGCTGTATATTCCAGTGCAGATTGAAATGAAACGAGACAACTAGTGCGGTATGGTCACGTGAAACGAATGAATGAAGATAAATGGCCAAAGAAAGTTTTAAATTACATACCACAACAAAGAAGAAGAATGGGAAGGCATTCAGTTGCCTGGGAAGAAAATGTACGGTACAAATTGAGAGATAGAACCTTCAAAGGAGACGACTGGATGGACAGAAAGGGGTCGAAATGCGAGAAGTGGCAGATGCTGTAGGAATCTCGCTTATGGATGTAGGTAGATTTACAATTTACTTTATAAACAACATTCGCCTACTGATCTTTAGTAACATTGTGTTTAAATGTTGAACAATATTTTCCGGATGTGTTGGACGATTTACGAGTAACATCCAACATTGATGTCATGGCTTGTTAACATTTTCGACATTTGTTAGGAGCATCCATTAATGTATAATTGGGATAGGTAGTATTATTTGTTTGAGCTATAACGACATGACAATTATTATTCCTGTAGGTGTGAGTTGACGGAATTAATTAAAAATAATAAAAATAAGCTGACGACGAACAGTAAAGAAGTTAGATCTCGGAAGAGGGTCGATTGTTAGCGAGAGTGCGGGCGTGTCCGCGTGGATCACATGTTGTGAAGAGACTGTAAGAAAGCCACAGACGCTAATCTGTTTGTGTACCCTCTGACCAGTTGTGTAACCAATCTGTACCCTCTGACCAGATGGGCAATAAATTATTTAGATCTGGCGTATAAAACCAGAAACACTTCTGCAGTTTTAAAACGAATGCATGTCCAAAGTGAGTTGTTGACATAATGGTCTGATATGGTAATTAATTTATGGGGAATTATTTGCATATTAACTGTAACTTTTATATGACCCATATTAGTTCGTTCTAAGAAAAATTATTAAAATTAAAATAAGCAAAAATAGTAATTAAAGCGTATCGCTATATACCCCCCTCCGAGAGACTAAGACGATAGGTAATACATAATATATACATATGATGAAAATTGAAAATAACAGCAAATAAAACAACGCAATGTTTACACGAGGAGAAAGAAAAATCACTGAATTCACTGTTAACCCACACTTTCTTGATAACTTCCGGTAAATCATGCCTTTCTCTTAGGTCTGCTGTTTGTTTTGTTGGATACTATCATTTTTTCTGGTTCGTGATGGGTACTTTCGTGAAGCTCGTAAGCTAGCTTCAATCTGTCTATGGAAATTGTGGTTTCTTTTTCATTTACACGGACGACAAAAGTCTTGTCACCTCGTTGGACTACAGGAAAAGGACCGTGATATGGGTTTTCTAAGCTGCTTTTGATTGTATCACGGTGGATGAAAACGTGAGAGGTGGTTTTCATGTCTGAAAATGAAGGTGCTGCGGACCCATGATGCGACGGTTGCGTAGGACGGAGGTTTTCGAAATGGTTTCAAAGCGTTTTTAGGTATATGTGAGCACTGTCGTCGGTGTTTTTTTGCGACGAAAACAATAGTTTACCTGGCAAACACAATGGTTCTCCGTACACGAGTTCGGAGGCTAAAGTACCTAAATCTTCTCTCCACGCTGCTCTTATGCCCAGTAACACTGAAGGTAGGCTTTCGGTCCATCGGATGTTTTCATGACTTCGAATTGCTGCTTTTAACTGTCGGTGAAACCTTTCTACCATACCATTTGCTTGAGGATGATAGGCGGTTGTCCTTAAATGGGTAATTCCAGTTAATTTTCAGATCGATTTGAAAAGATGCGATTCGAATTGTCGGCCTTGATCTGTTGCGATGCGCTTGGGAGTGCCGAAACGAGCTATTCAACCAGAAAAAAATGTACTGGCTACTGTGTCTGCTTCTTGATTAGGCATCGGGAAAGCTTCTGGCCAACGTGTGAAACGGTCGACGCATGTTAGACAGTATCTGTTTCCTTCTGAAACCGGCATCACTATAATGTCTATCGAGACTAATCATCGCTATGGTGTTGCTATCTTAGTTGCAAAAAAGGTCAACTACTCTGTAGTAAGTTTTACTCCTTATTCTGATAGAATCGTATCATTACAACTTCAGTCTAAGAAAGGTATAGTGAATTTTATTCAAGTTTATGCTCCGACGGCAGATAAAGAGGAAGACGAAATTGAACTATTTTACCATGATTTGGAACAAGTCTTAAAGTCAATGAAGAAACATCACAGTACAATAGTAATGGGCGACTTCAATGCCAAAGTTGGCCAGGGAAGAGTGGATGGATATGTGGGTGAATATGGTCTAGGAAATAGAAATGAACGTGGTGACCGTTTAATACAATTCTGTCAGATGGAAGAATTTGTAATAGCTAACGCACTCTTTAAGCTACCAAAAAGAAGATTGTATACATGGAAATCTCCCAGAGACACAACCAACAGGACAATCCGAAATCAAATTGACTTTGTCCTCATTAGAAAAAGATTTCGTAATTCTATACTTTCTGCCAAAACTTACCCTGGAGCAGATATCGGTTCAGACCATAACCCCATAGTAGTCACATTACGAATCAAATTAAAGCTGATTAAAAAACCCACGCAAAGTAGAATTGATGTTAAGAGATTAAGGGAACCACAAACAAAGGAACAAACTGTAAAAACTCTTACTAAAAATTTACATATTGCCCAAGAACTGAATAATAGTAGCTATAACATTGATCAGAAATGGGAAAATATAAAACAAGCAGTAATTAAAACAGCGAGTGAAAACTTAAAACCAAAGAAAAGAAAACATAAAGACTGGATGACTGAAGAGATAATATTATTAATGAATGAAAGAAAATCATTCAAAACAAAAAATCCAATTAAATATAATGTAACCGATAGATTAATTAAAAAGAAAATAAAAGAAGCTAAAGAGAGAATGTTACATGAGGAGTGCAAGGAACTGGAAGAATTTGAGAAAAAATATGACTTTTTAACATGCATAAAAAAATTAGAGAACTAACAGGAATGAAAACAACACTTCAAACTAGCCAACTAAGAGATGAAAGTGGTGCACTTATGACAGATATGATACTTATGACAATATATAGCACAGCTTTTTGAAGACAAAGAGAGAACAGAAGCACCAAAAGAATTTAAAGATGATACTGGACCTGACATTATACGAGAAGAAGTCGAATATGCAATGAAACAAGCTAAAAGTGGTAAATCTCCCGGGCCTGATGAAGTTCCTATCGAATTACTCAAAATTGTGGATACTGAATCTATTAACCTTCTTTTGGACTTATTTAACACCATATATATAACAGGTATAATACCTAAAGAATGGCTCCAATCGACATTTATACTGCTACCCAAAAAAGCCAATGCAAAGGAGTGCAATCAACATCACACCATAGCCTTAATGAGTCATGTCTTGCAATTGTTTTTAAAAGTGATTCACAATAGAATACATAAGAAATTAGACAAAGGCATGACTGATACACAAATGGGATTTAGGAAAGGTCTGGGAACACGAGACGCACTGTTTGTAGTAAGTGTTCTTTCGCAAAGATGCCTAGATATGAATCAGGAAGTATATGCCTGTTTCATTGATTTTGAGAAGGCATTTGACAAAGTGCAGCATAATCGTCTCAAAGAAATTGTGTTAAATAAAAACATAGACAGTAGAGACATTAGAATTATATGTAATATCTATTGGAATCAAACAGCAAAAGTGAAAGTTGAAAATGAACTGACTGAGGATATCCAGATTCGTCGTGGGGTGCGCCAAGGGTGTATTTTATCAATTTGTTATTTAATTTATATAGTGAAGCCATCTCAGAATTAGCGTTGGCCGAAGTCAATGCGGGCCTAATAATAAACGGTGAGCCACTTAATAATATAAGATATGCTGACGATACCGTACTTCTAGCGGGAACACTGGAAGAATTGCAATACCTTGCTCAACAACTAAATATACATTGCAACGATTATGGACTAAGAATAAATTTGAAGAAAACCAAGTTCATGGTATTTACAAAAGCACAAAACATCAGAGTTAGACTAGTACTGGATAATACAGAAATTGAGCAAATATCTTCTTACAAATACCTTGGAGCATGGATCACAGAAGATACTGATCAGACAAAAGAAATAAGATGCCGCATTGAAATTGCACGATCCATTTTTAACAGAATGAGGAAACTTTTCTGTAATCGCAATATCAATATAACGCTCTGGATAAGAATACTTCGTTGTTATATTTTCTCCACCATTTTGTATGGGGTTGAGGCATGGACACTAAAACAATCCAACTTTAAAAACCTGAAAGCATTCGAAATGTGGTGTTATAGACGTATTCTGAAAATATCATGGACATATCGTAAAACAAACGCAAAAGTGCTCGAACAACTAGGAAAACAATGCGAAGTTTTAAATTCCATAAAAATCAGGAAGTTGGAATACTTGGGGCACATCATGAGAGGTGAAAAATACTATAAAAAAAAATATTAAGGAATATAATGCAGGGCAAAATCAAAGGCAGAAGAAGCGTAGGAAGACGTAAAATCTCGTGGCTACGCAATCTCCGTGAATGGTTTGGATGCAGCTCAATTGAACTATTCCGGCGCGTAACCAACAAAATTATAATTGCCAGAATGATTTCCAATCTCCGATAGGAGCGGAACTTTAAGAAGAAGAAGATAATGTCTATGTGGATATGTTCGAATCGGCTGGAAGGTGGTAGAAAACTTCCAGTAGGTGAAACAATGTGGCGCGATATTTTCGATTTTTGGCACTGTATACACGCTCGAGTCCATTTCCTCACATCTGATTTAATGGATGGCCAAACATATCGCTGTGTGATCATCTTCACAGAACTGTTGATTCCGGGATGTGCTAGGTTATGCATGGTGCGAAAAATTGCCATTCGAAGTGGTTTCGGTACAAATGGTCTGACTAGATGTTGATATGTCACAGTACAAACTCAGGTTTTGTTCGGAAAAGCGTATTTTCTTCATTTGCAGTGATGTTTTTTCACTTAAAAGTTTGCAGTTCTGGATCAGTATCTTGTGCCAGAGCTAAGTCCATGATATCGATATCTTTCTTGATGCTATCGACTCGAGATAGTGCGTCTGCCACAATATTTGTTAATCCAGAAATATGCTGAATGTTAGTGCAAAACTGTCCTATATGTATATAGTCTAAATATCTAAACTGTCTAGGACTACATTTATCTAGCTTCTGAGTAAAGGAGAAGGTGATTGGTTTCTGGTCTGTGTATATCGTTATGTCCTTGCCTTCGATCATATGTTTAAAGTGTTTTATGGCTAGGTAGTTCTCTGTCGTATGCACTATATTTCTTTTCGCTAGGTGAGAATTTCTTAGAAAAGAAAGCTAAAGGTTCCACACCTGTATCCGTTTTTTGTTGTAGTACAGCTCTAGCACAAAAATAAGAAGTGTCACAAGTGATGGAGATATCAACATCGTTTACAGGGTGGCTCAGTAAAGCAGTGTTAGCTAAACTGTTTTTGCAGTCGTCAAAGGCTTGGATTCGCTGTGGTGTCCATTCGACTGGTGCTTTTCCTTTAACATTACCTTTTAGGGCATCATGTATTGGTGCTTGTAGCTCAGCTGCATTGGGTATGAACCTTCGGTAGAAGTTTAACATACCTAGAAACCTGCGTAGGTCTTTCACTGTTTTTGGCTGAGTGAAATTTTGTACAGCTGCTACTTTTTCTTGTTGAGATGTGAGTCCTCCACCTGATACTATGTATCCCAAAAAGGTAATCTCGTTTTTACCGAATTGACACTTTGCTGGGTTTATCACAACGCACATTTAACTGAAATCCGATCAACTGAAGCACTGTTATCCTGAAGCACTGAAGCACTGTTGTTGGCACTGATACTGTCCGTTATTTTCGATGCTCACTGTATTTAAAAACCGGCAAATGTATATTATTAGCACTAATTTGTTAAATTTTCGCGGCGTTTTAAATGTTCTCGGGGTCACCAATATTACGGTAGGTGTCAGTTGACGGAATTAATTAAAAATAATAAAAATAAGTTAACGACGAACAGTAAAATGTTTATTTATTTTGGTAACAAAAAGGTGTTTTGCTTAGATCTCGGAAGAGGGTCGATTGTTAGCGAGAGTGCGGGCGTGTCTGCGTGGTTCTCATGCTATGAAGAGACTGTAAGAAATCCACAGACGCTAATATGTTTGTGTTTCTACCCTCTGACCAGATGGGCAATAAATTATTTAGATCTGGCGTATAAAAACAGAAACACTTCTGCAGTTTTAAATCGAATGCATGTCCAAAGTGAGTTGTTGACATAATGGTCTGATATGGTAATTAATTTATAGGGAATTCAGTTTGTTAAACTGAACACACCAAAAACATATGGTTAGGGATGCATTTCGTTTCGTAAAACCGTGTCTTACTTAGCATCTGGTTTGTATATTAACTGTGACTTTTATATGACCCATATTACTTCGTTTTGAGAAAAATTATTAAAATTAAAATTATCAAAAATAGTAATTAAAGCGTATCGCTATACCATTATTATTGTTAGGTATAGTTTGCGTTTGTTTTAGATTGGTATTCGATTTACAATTCCAATGATAAATTTAAAATTTCATTAAAATTACAAAATCAAAATTTTTCGTTCTACTTGTGTATTTACATGTTCTCCCATCTCAATCAAAAAATTTAATTGAAAAAGTTGTGCAGATTTTTATTACGAACATTTTGGTATCAAAGCTCGGTAGCCAATTAGTCACATATTCTAGTTATGCTTTTGCGTCTTCTTCTCCCCTAAATCTATTATATTATCCCATTTCAGTCAATTTAAATTTTACATTATCTTACTTTTTTATATGTTTAGATATTGCCAAAAATGTGATTCTATTTCTTGGAGATGGAATGTCCATTCCAACCATATCTGCTACAAGGGTTTATATAGGAGGAGAAGAACAACAGTTATCATTTGAAAAATTCCCTTATACTGGATTTTCTAAGGTAAATAATACAGTTTAATGATTCTCATATAAATTATTTCCAAAAAGAGCAGTGACAGAGTAGACTGTATTACAAAATAACGTGATTCATCTTAGAGTCTCAACAAGAATAGGAATGTAGGATAAGATATTTATTTAATCAAACAAACTTCAAAATTAAGTAAAAATATTCGAATTATTATGCAGATATCATGTATACAGATAGTTAGGTGATGGCTTAGATGTTTCGAAGAGGAATTCAAGCCATCTAAAGATATGAAACAAACAAAAAAATATAAATCTAACCAAAAATGTTTTATTTTTTGCATTTTGTTCTTATTCTTTCCATTTTTAACTAGCTATATTACCTATTTTTTTTCAACATTGCATCTGATTCTATTGGAAACCTCTCTTTCTCTCTCTCTCTCTCTCTCTCTCTCTCTCTCTCTCTCTCTCTCTCTCTCTTCCTCTCTACCTCTCTCTCTCTCTCTCTCTCTCTCTCTCTCTCTTTCTTTCTTTCTCCAATGGCGCTACAGCCGAAGTCGGGCCCTGCCCTCCCCCAGCATCCGTCTCCAAGCTCCCTTTCCATTGATACCCTCCTAAAGTTATCCACTCTCAACATCTCCGTTTTCACTTCGTCTATCCACATTTGTACTTCATCTATTGCTGGATGTTATTACTCTATAATTTAATGACTTGATTAAATATTATTGTTATCTGTTGAATTAGATTTGGTCTGCCATATTTTATGAGCTCACTTACCTTTCCTTTTTCCCTGGGGTATTTCGTTACATTGAATAATTTTAATTTTTGGATTTCACTATTTATCCCTACAAAAAATATTCTTTCTGATTCGTAGTCTAGGTACACTCTCACTGTTCTTTGTCCATTTCTCGTATATTGAAATAGTCACTCTTTCTTTTGCTTTATTGTTCTTAGGGCTTCCGCTATACAGTACATACAGCAGATAGAGCCTTAGCCAGTGCTGTGATTTGTCTTCTATTTTTTTTAATATTGAACATATCTCTATTTTATGGTTTTTAAATCCATTTGCTATCTGTTGGACTCGGTTATTCAATGATTTGATGATCCTCGTCGCTATTCATGATAGGTTTGTTCTAGCAAACAGTCAAACTAGTCAGAAACCGTCAACAAACAGTTGGTCAGTGAGAGAACATAATACAGTCACCAGTAATATCCCCTCTACTCGCGCTGGTCCACTAGTCGCTGATGGTTTCAAACCGTTTGAAACTGATGCTAGAACAAACCTAATATGTCGTTCGTTTTTGTTTTTTTATTCCTCATCTTTTTGCTTGTTTTCACTACTTGTATTGCCAGATTGGTATCTATTCTAATCCGCGTCGGTTTGTTACTTCTATAAACAAATCATTTTCACTTGATTGCTTTACCAAGAATTCCCCCTCCTTTATCTTTGCGTTGGACAGGCAATGGCATCTAAAGAGTATTCTGAGCTACTCGATCCATCCATTCGGCATTCTTTTCACCATTAGCACAGTTCAGATTATTTTCAAAATACGAATTATTCAGAGTTCAACTTTTCAACCAGTTACAGAACAAGATCCTCGTTGGAACAGCTATCATAAAAACATCTAGCAGGAGATATCATAAACTAAATAAGATCAGATAATTAAAACAGTTTTGATAATTATTTCAATTCCATATTACACAATTTTAAAGCAAGAAGAGATAACAACTTTAAAAGTTGTCACTGGGGATCTAGTCTGAATACAACGAGGGAAAGACGACTGATAGCTCCGAACGCACCGAAACTAATTAATGAACTGAAGTGTTGAGTATACATACATCAGATATTGCTAATATTTTATATTACTTTCAGACGTACTGTGTGGACCACCAAACTGCAGATTCGGCATGTTCAGCTACAGCGTATCTTGGGGGAGTTAAAGGAAACAGAGGTACAGTAGGTGTAACTGCAGCTGTTAATAAAAGCAATTGTACTGCTATGAACGATCCAAACAATCATGTCGAATCCATTGCTAGACTATTTCAACTCAAAAATAAAAGAACTGGTCTGGTTACTACTACTAGAGTGACGCATGCTTCACCTGCTGGCAAGTATTTTAACAATAGCGTTATATTTAGGTATAGAGTGTGTCAATTTGAAAAGGTACCACACTTCATAATAATTTGATCCCTATAGAAAATCTAAAAATATGCAGAAACACGTCAAATTTATTTGTGAGGGGGACATTTTGTAGACCAGTTTTCAGTAGTAATTGCACAAGAGCTCTAAAATTATCGAATTTTTCCCTAGTGACACTTTGACAGTTTTAATTTCACGACCCGAAGAAGAGTGAAATTATGTCAAAGTGTCACGAGGGCAATAATTTGATAATAATTTTAGAGATCCAGTGCAATTTGTTGCGATTATTTCATGAATACAACTGTCCAAAAGCAAAATTTTATTGTAATTTATTTATGTAAGTACAAATTAGTACAATTAAATACAGAGTTGTTATAAATATTTGACGGCTGAAAGTAATCGCTATTATAATTTTTAAAACATTAATTGTCATTAATGTCACCGAATGTATTTTTTCGTAGCAACGAAGGGCATTTGACGTAATATACTTGACGACGGGATATTATCAAAAATTATCGGGTATAATATCACAAGAGAGAGAATAAATTGAAAATAATGCGACAGTTTTTCGAAAATTTGTTGTCTGGCAATAGACACGAGAGCCCGCAGGGCTCGAGTGGCTATTGCCCAATGGCAACAAATTTGAGTAAAAATTAAGCATTATTTTCTTATTTATTCTTACTGTCGTGTGATATTCAAGATTATTTTTTAATAGGTATATTATGGATATTTTCTTAAATGTGACAGTTATCAAAACTAGGAAACTGGTTGCCATTAAACAGAAACAATCTACTTAAAAAAATTCTATCGGTAATTTTCTACAGTAGATAATTCTCAGTATAATTCTAATCTGATTGGACATAATTAAACACGTGATCAAATATCTTACTATACGATTGGAAGTTAAAATCATCAAAAAATAATCAGTTTAATTTTTATTTCTGTAGCTTTCTATTGCTCAGAATCTCCTATGAATGAAATATTCAACTAAATTACATCAACTCTTTAGCGGAGCGGACACAACCTCCAATGTATAATGTGCATTTATTAGTTTGGAAATGAGTTTTGTTTCAAAACGTCTATTGAAATGTACTTTGCGGCGCTCGTACGCCAAAAACGATTGATTTATGAAAAAAATTTTAAATACAGAAATTGTAGGAAATTTTTTTTAGTTTAATTTTGTACATAAATGTTTTTTTCGTAAAATGCATCGGAAAGGAGATATTCCAAAACACTGTTACTAGGCGCCATTTTTTCAATATGGCGGCGCGAGCGGCGTAGATGCGAGGTAGCAAAGTTGAAATTCGAAAAGAGCATAAGTACCGAAATCCATAAAATTGCCAATTTTCAAAACTCCCGGAAAACTTTCCAGGTAAAAATACCAAATAATTTGACTAATGTAGTATTCTTCAAATGGTAGTTAAACGACCTTTAAAATGAGGCATGACCCTTTCAAATTAAGATTTTGGGGGACGTGTCCGCCCCGTCTAACGGGTTGACGTATTTTTGCAGATTTTTAGATTTTCTATAGCGACCAAATTATATAAGGTGGTACCTGTTCTAATTGACACACTGTATAATACGATTACATAGCCTTTATATTAATTAAATTATAGTTACATTTTGCTTAAAAAATCTTGTATAAAAACTGGAGTACTACAGATAAAACGTTCCTGGACAGTGATATTAAAGACTGATTGTATTAATTATTATATGTACAGAGTGAGTTTTATGTATGGAAACACTCAATTATCTCGAAAACAGCTTACACGATTTTTATAGATTTTTGTACGTAGGGGTTTTCTGATGCGTTCGATATTATAGTGCTAATTACATTGTTGTCAGATCTTCTGTTTATCTGCAAATCTAATGAACTTTCTTATTTCAAATGGAACACCCTATATATTTTTTGCGTTTTGAAGTCCTTAAGAAATGCTGATTATTTTTTATGTTATATCTTCTATACCTAAATGCCACAATTTCGGAGTTATTACTACATATATTAAAAAAAAAAAATTTTTATTTAAACAAATTATAAAAATCAATTTTCTCGGCCTAGGTGGATATTATTTTAGATTCTTTGGTTCATTGGGAACAAAAAAGGTCTTTTGTAATTTTTCTCTAAAGTTAATCGTTTTCGAGTAATCAACAATTTAAAACTGAAAAAAATCGAATAATGACGATTTTTAAGGTTCTAAAACAAAAGTAAAAAATATGATTTTTGAAATTATCAAGTACCTAGATTCAAGCCCAACTCTTCTTCTGATAGCTTGCCATAAGATTTTTTATCTCTTTTTATTCCAAAAAAAAATTGATTTTTAATTTTTAATGAAGTGCATATGAGAGGACGGGCGATCGGGCTGCATGAACATTTAAAATTACAATGTTTTAAAATGAAACAATCTTAAATTACCTATCGGTATCTGATAAAATAAGGCTTGAGGTTGAATTTGGGTACTTCGCAGTTTCAAAAATAAAATTGTTTATTTGTGTTCTTGAACTTTGAAAATCGTCATTATTCGATTTTTTTCAGTTTTAACTTGTTTATAACTCGGAAACGATTAATTTTAGAGAAAAATTATAAAAGATATTTTTTGTTTCCCATGATCCATACAACCTAAAATAGCGTTTACCCGGGTCAAAAAAATTAATTTTTATAATTTGTTTAATTTTTTTAAAATATATGTAGCAATAACTCCGAAATTATGGTATTTAGGTATAGGGAATATAACATGAAAAATTATCAGTATTTCTTAGGGACTTCAAAACACAAAAAATATACAGGGTGTTCCATTTTAAATAAGAAATTTCATTAGATTTACAGACAAACGGAAGATATGACAACAATGTCTTCTTCTTTAAGTACTGTGCCCAAATTTTTAGGCGTGGGTAGCTTCCATAACAATTTGCCGATATCGTTCTCGATCTTGTGCGGCATGTAACAATTGATCTGCTGATAAGCCAGTCCATTGACGAAGGTTTCGGAGCCATGAATATTTCTTTCGACCAATTCCTCTTTTTCCGTCGATCTTTCCATTGAGTATTAACTGCAGCATCCTGTATCTGCTACCTCTCATTATATGCCCCAGATATTCAAGTTTTCTCTTTTTTATCAACTTCATTAAGTCACCTTCGCCTTGACCTACTCTGTTTAAGACTTCTCTGTTAGAAATACGTTGAACCCAAGATATTCTGAGCATTCTACGATATGACCACATCTCAAAGGCTTCTAATTTGTTCATCATGTTAACCTTCATGATCCAGGTTTCACATCCATATAGTAATACAGGATACACATAACATTTTAGGAACTTGATTCTTAGTTGTAAGTTCAGCTGAGAGTTGCTCAGAATAGATCTAAGTTTCATAAATGCTCCTCTTGCAATTTCTATACGAATTTTAATTTCTTCATCCGGATTTAGTGTCTCGTTTATCCAACATCCTAGGTATTTAAAATGGTTAACTTTTGTTATTGATTCATCACTGACAATTAGTTGCATAGGGCCGACGTCTTGTTTACTAACCACATTCTAACCATTCATTCCAATAACGTCTTGTTATTGGAGCATTCTCTAGTGACTCGATCTATAAGGAATTGAAGATCTTCGATGTTTTCAGCCATGATCGCGGTGTCGTCTGCATATCTGATGTTGTTAATAGTTTCACCCCCGATTCGAACTCCACATTGTCCTTCCAAGGCTTCATTAAAAATTATTTCTGAGTATACGTTAAACAAAGTTGGGGACAACATACAACCCTGTCTGACACCTCTTTGAATGCAAATTTTGTCTGTTTCTTTGCCGTCTACCAGAATAGAAGCTTCTTGATTCCAATATAGATGTTGTAAAAGTCTCAGATCTTTATCATCTATTCCAATCATTTCTAGATATTGAAACAACCTATCATGTTGAACTCTATCAAACGCCTTCTCAAAATCTATAAAGCAGACGTAAATTGGTTTCTGTACTTCCCATGATCGTTGAAGTAATGTTAACATTGAGAACAAAGCTTCCTTTGTTCCCAATCCTTCTCTGAAACCGAATTTGTCTCTTCACATTTCTGCTTGATTCTATTAAGAATTATCTTAAGAAGTAGCTTGAGAGAGTGGCTCATGAGACTAATTAGTCTAAAGTCTTTACCTGATGATGTATTAGGTTTTTTTGGGAGTGGAATAAATGTAGACTCTAACCATATCTGTGGCATCATTCCAGTCTCGTATATATGCTTATAAATGTTTGTTAGTTGTGAGACATTGTCGTCATCCAGAAGTTTGAGCCAGTCTGATGGTACTTGGTCAGGGCCTGGAGATTTCTCATTTTTGCTCTGTTTGATGGCTTTCTCTACTTCCGCTTTTAAAATGCTAGGACCAGTATTCGTATACTTTGTGGTGTTAAGTGGTGGCCTCGTATCCAGGAAGAGCTCTTTTATATAGTTAGTCCATTCTTCCTTTTTTTCATCCAAGTCGAGAATTATTTTACCTTTGGAGTTTCTCATAAAGTGAGGAGTTCTTTTTCTCTGAGTGTAGGTAATTTCTTTAAGCTTTTTATGTATATTAAACTCGTCATGTTTTCTTTGTAGTTCTTCCATTTCACGACATCTTTGTTCCATCCAGTCCTCTTTTGCTCGCTTAACCTCGTACCTTATTTGTCGATATATCTCTCTATACCGAATCTCGTCTTTGTTTTTCCAATTTCTTCTTTGTTGAATAAGGTCTAGTATTTTATCGGTCATCCAATCCTTTTTCTTTATTGAGTCTTTTTCTGGTTTCAAAACTTCGTTTGCTATGGTGACCATGGCGGAATTCTTGATATCTAGATTTTGACCGATATTTTCTTGTTCAGATCTTTCTAACTGCTTTTTAATCTCACGATTTATCTTATTTCCGAACTCATCTGCTATTACGGCATTTCTTAGGAGTCGAGTATTAGGTTTCTTCTGCGTTGTGGGGGCTTTTATTATTTTTAGTTTTAGTTTAAATCCAGCACAGAGCAGATTATGGTTAGTTGCTGCGTCTGCACTTGGGTATGTTTTTGCAGATGTAATACTGTTTCTAAACCTTCTATTAATGATAATGTAGTCAATTTGATTTCTGACTATCTTTCCCTCTTGATCAGCTGGAGATTTCCAGGTATATAGTCGTCTTTTAGGTTGCTGAAACAAAGTATTTGATATAATGCATTTCTCTTCTTGGCAGAACTGTTTTAGTCTTTGCCCTCGTTTGTTCCTTTCTCCAAGTCCATACTTTCCGGTTATATCTTGTGTGATTCCGGCACCGACTTTTGAGTTGAAGTCTCCCATAATAATTGTAGCTTCATGTTTTTTTGTGCTCCGGAGAATTTGTTTAATTTCGCTGTAGAATTGCTCAATTTCTTCATCAGGTTTGTCAGCTGTTGGTGCATAGACTTGTATTATATTAATATTCAGTAGTTTATTTTGCAGCTGAATCATCATGATACGATCATTGAAGGGGACGAAATTTCGGATACAGTTACGAGTTTCTTCTTTGACAATGATTGCGACTCCGTTACGTCTGGGTCCTTCTGCCTTTCCCGAGTGGTATACAATGTATCCATTACTCTCAAATATTTTTGACCCTAGCCATTTCGGCTCGCATATACCTAGGATAGGAATGTCTAGTCTGGCCATTTCTAGCTGAATATTTTGTAATTTCGCACCTTCAAACATAGTTGTTACGTTCCACGTAGCTATCTTGTGGATTTCCACGACACGGGGTTTTCGTGTGTTGACGACCTGAGAGGCCCCGTGGTCTGGTTGTGATCTTCCTCCCCTGCCGGATCTTGGATTCCGAAGTCCATGATCATTAAATGTATGTATAGTTTCCTTATCTGTCATGGGAAGCTGTACTAGAGATATCCACAAGGATCTTTAATGTAGTGGTTTCTCCTGGCCTTCTACATCCTGATGCCGTTGACCATTTCCTGGTTCCTCCGCCTTTGAGACCGATTTCTCGGTCTCAGGACAACAGAGTGCCCTATGAGAGGACAACAATGTAATTAGCACTATAATATCGGCCGCATTAGAAAACCCATACCTACCAAAATATATAAAAATCGTGTAAGCCGTTTTTGAGATAATTGAGTGTTTCCATACATAAAACTCACTCTGTATAGTGCGTCCATAAAGTAACGCATAAATTCATTGTTAGCTATAGCTTCCAGTCCAAGGTACTACGAACAATAACAAGTACACCTTGGTTTATACCAACCAGATAAATCCAAGACGATCTCCAAGTAGCCACAGTTAAGGAGATAGTAAGTAAATACAGCAGCCGCTATTTGATAAAATTAGAAAATCATCCAAACAATCTTGAACTAAACCTGCTAAATAATAGTGAGCAGACTCGGAGACTGAAGAGACACAAACCATTGGAGCTACCATATAGGTTCTAAGCAGCAGTGAAGTGAAGTGAAGTGCAGTGCAATGAAGTACTTACCCTTACAGGGCACATTTCACTATTTTAGGTTTGACTAGGCAATCTCCTCAGGTCTGACTGATGGTCTTAGTCAAAGCCCGAAATAAATTACAGTTTCGGCCTTTGACTAGTCAAACCTAGGAGAGACTACGTTGGTCAGGCAAAGGTCGACATTTAATTTTATGAAATCGGGGTTTGACTAGTCAAACCCCGGTCAGCTATTAATATGTTGTAATTTGTTAGATTAGGTTTAATAAAACGTCATTTTTTAATTGTAATGTTTATTATTTTTATATTGTCGTAATTAAAATAAAAAATTAGTGTTTATTCTCACATGTTGAGGCATTATGGCATTTAGAGTTGCACAATACGTTTGACTTTTTACACTTACATGGTTTTGAAGAGCATTTCTTATTGCAGTGGTATTTTATAAATCCTTGTCCTCCAAATTTAGAATATTTTGTACTAATTTCTCTTAGAGACAGCTTAACATCTGGAACATCTTCGAAATTAGGAAAATTCTCTTTGCATTTTCTTATTTGATTTCTTGCAGAAAGTGTGTTTATTGTTCCGTATTTCGTACCAACTCTATGTAAACCGTCAATTATTTTTTTATCTTGTATGATACCCAAAATATTTCGAGCATCTCCTTCGAACGCGTTCGAGTATGCGTTGTGCACAGACAGAAAAGATTAAAATAAATAAAGGAAATGCGATTGAAGGTCTTCATTCCCAGCCTAATGCTATGAAACAATTAAGTGAAAAAAATGTCCTCCAATTTCGATCGGAAAAACTGTAACTGTACCTATCCCCAGCTTTGATAGAGTTAAAGGGGATGCTTGAAATATTTTGGGTATCATACAAGATAAAACAATTGACGGTTTATATAGAGTTGGTACGAAATATGGAACAATAAACACACTTTTTTCAAGAAATCAAATAGGAGAATGCAAAGAGAAATTTCCTAATTTCGAAGATGTTCCAGACGTTAAGCTGTCTCTATCTCTAAGAGAAATTAGTACAAAAGCTTCTAAATTTCGAGGACAAGGATTTATAAAATACTACTGCAATAAGAAATGCTCTTCCAAATTACATAAGTGTAAAAGGTCTAACGTATTGTGCAACTCTAAATGCCATAATACCTTAACATGTGAGAATAAACACTAATTTTTTTATTTTAATTACGACAATATAAAAATAATAAACATTAATATTAAATAATGACGTTTTATTAATCCTAATCTAACAAATTACGACATTTTAATAGCTGATCAGTTTAATAGTTTGACTAGTCAAACCCCGATTTCATAAAATTTAATTTCGACCTTTGCCTGACCAACTTAGTCTCTCCTAGGTTTGACTAGTCATAGGCCGAAACTGTAATTTATTTCGCGCTTTGACTAAGACCGTCAGTCAGACCTGAGGATTGCCTAGACAAACCTAGGAGTGCCTAAAATTTGGGCTTTGACTATAACACATACACCTTTTTGAATAAACAACAAACATGCTTATAATTCTGTATTGCATGTAGTAAATAACCTATAAAAAAAATAAATTCATTATTAGCTAAATAAACAACATTATTAGAAATTCCCCAAACCGTTCGATTTTTATTTTTAAATTACGATTTTTGAATGAGAGTAGCGGTCATAAGATAGCTTATTTGAAATGTTATTCAATTCTCTATTCAGTAATATAAACATTAACATAATTAAGTCCAAAAATTTTCTTTTATTAAATTAATTGAAACAAAAAGAAGAATGTATGTAATTTATTAATTCAATATACGTTTTACTGTTGTCAGAAAACAGGAAAAAAATATACATTTGACAAATAATAGTACAATGTGTACCTAGCAGGAAAAACTTAACATTCCCTGGCGATGTAAGCATTGCCGTCGAGGCGCAAGCCGAGACAAGGCAATACTGAGTCCGGGAATGTGGCTTTTCCTACAAGTTATACATACTATTTTTCCGAAAATCGAACATTTAAATTATACTAAAATAAATATGTTAAAATTTTCAACTAGACATATTATTATTTTGACTTAAATATTCGTGATGCCAGCAAATACAGGTTTTGTAACTATAAAAACAAAAATATTGAATTGTCAAATTTGACGCATTTGCTTATTTTTGGCAGTATTTTTGGTCTGCTGTAAGGAAAACATATTTTTTCTACAACCACTATTCAAAGTGCACTTTTCTGCACGGTTTTATGTTAGCAAACTTGATATTTTCTCACAGTATAAGATATTTGACATTAGTGTGCAGAAAAGTGACGTTTCTGTGCCGCAAAGTGACGTTTCTGTGCCGCAAAGTGACGTTTCTGTGCCGCAAAGTTCTTTTCTGCACAGTTGACTACCTCATTCTGAGTAACGTTATATTCTGTTTACATCCGTGGACTACCGCATTCTGAGTAACGTTATATTCTGTTTACATCCGTGGTTAAACTTTAGACAAATATATAACCTATAAGACAATTATTATATTTAACTATAGCATAGAAACTAAATTATGGATGTTACAACTGTTTTATTTTACAATTTTATTCTTATTAAACATTTTATAATTATCAAATAACCAATAAGGATTTAGCAACCTGTGCAAGAGACGTCGAATGAAGTAGGTTTTGTGTAAATCCGTGACTGCATAAATATAATGTCAATAATGTGTAATAATTGTTTAAATTTAAACAAATTAAGGCAGTGCATTAATTTTTTAACTGATTTCTGTGCAATTTATTTAGGTATAAGGAATTTAAATTGATTAGTAGGTCTTAATTAAATACAGTTTAAAATTTATCACATAGGTACCTATTATAATTAACCGTCGTATGGAAATTGTGATTTTTATTTTTAGGAAAAACTGTGCTTGTAGAAAAAGTATAGTGTGAAACACGTGCAGAAAGGTAATTTCTCACTCGTTTGAATTGCGGAACTCGCTTGCGCTCGTACCGCAACTTTTCAAACTCGTGAGAAATTAGTACCTTTCTGCACTTGTTGCACAATATACTATTCCGTACAGTTATTTTTCGTTTCCAGGCAACGGGTAAGTATAAGGAAATAATATATGTTGAAGTCTTTCAAAGTCATTCCTGACCGATTTTCGGGAAATATTGTCATTGTATCATGTATTAAAAATATTGAAAATATTGTATAATCAAAAAAAATGTCTAAATTTTTGACCGATTTTTCGGAAAATATTGTTTTTCGCATAAATTAAATGTTAAAGGTGCCACCCACCTGCCTCTTGGCAGTTTGAACATTTCGTTTAAGCGAAAATCAATGTTGACTTTTCAAATATTTTTTTCTGTTTTCTGGTAGCAGTAATAGTTATTTATGTATCAAGGGTGTAAAATAGGCGTTTATGGACCGCGACGTGTAAGTAAGAGCCCGAGTCGATAGGCGAGGGCTATTACCACGTAAGGTTCATAAACGCTGTTTACGCCCGAAATACATACACATTTTTATGCACGACTGTTTTAATTGAAGGATATATTGAAGATTGAAGATTCTGTGTCAAATAAAATGAAAATCGCCCAAAAAATTGTCAATGCTGATATGCCATCTACAAGTTGCTCAGATTGCAGTCCAAATTTATATGGTGATTCTTTTGGGCATGCACCTTCCACAAATCATACGGAGTTATTGGTAGTTCATAGCAACTTACAACAAAGCAAAGAAGCAAATCCTAAAATTTCTATAAATAATTGTTCAAATTGTGTTATAAATATAAAAGTATACATGTAGGAAACTTATGTTTGATTGCTAAAGTTATAATTTCTTTCATCATCATCATCAGTGGCGTTACAGCTCTTTATGAGCCAAAGCCTTCTTCGGAACAATCCTCCATTCGCCCCTGTCTCTGGCAACTCTTCTTCATGCTCTAATTCCAATAGATTTTAAAACAGTTTCTATGTTGTCTTGGTACCTAAGTCTCGGTCTTCCTCTTGCTCGTTGTCCTATCGGCCCTCTTCGATCAAAAACTTTTCTAATTATGGCATCTTCCTCTCACCTGATTACATGACCTATCCATCTTTCAACCTTGTTCTTTTTTGCTACCATATATTCGTCTTAAAATTTTTCGCTCAAAACGTTTGAGCAGTTCTTGGTCACTCTGAGTAAGTGACCAAGTTTCTGAGCCATATGTTAGCACTGGTCTTATTAGTGTTTTGTAGACAGTCAATTTAATTTTTCTAGGTATTGTTGAGGCCATCTGTCTTCTTAAGCCATAGTAGCACTTATTGGCGAGCACTATTCTTCTTTTAATTTCTTCACTGACATTGTTTCTTTAGTTAGTAGCGAGCCTAATAGTCCAGAGAAATAAGATTTTTCTCGTGACACATCCCCCTCCAGGCCGAATCCAAATTTTTTGAGTAGTATGGACATCTATATTATTAACCTATATGTTTCCTGCAGCCGATTTTGATGATATACATAGTTATAAACAAATGAAGATCAAAAAACGCTAAATTTTCGCTTTTTTCGTCTATTACCAAAAAGTTAAGCACTTTAAACAAATTTGAGTGTAAGAAACTCATAAATCGTATAAAAAACTTCAATATGACGTTCGCTGAATATGTCCATCCTTATTGGTTGCTTAGAAAATTGCAAAATAAATCATAAATTTTGAGTTTTGAAAAATATTCATCTCATGTAAAAATTAACTTAGAACCTTCTTATTACACGGAATGCTGATACTTCTTGTACTTAAATTATGTTTTAAATTTCAAAGCAATTGGTCAAATAGTTTAAAAGTTATTTAATTTGTTTTTCCCAAATTCATTTTTTTTGCAACACTTCTTCTTCTTGTAGTGCCTATCCGTTTCGGATGTTGGCGACCATCATGGCAATCTGCACTTTGCACACTGCTGCTCTGAAAAGATTTGTAGTGGTTGTGTTGAACCACGTTCGTAGGTTTTTCAGCCACGAAATCCTTCGCCTTCCTAGTCCTCGCTTTCCCTCTACTTTTCCCTGCAAGACCAGTTGCAGCAGTCCATATCTCTCACTGTTCCTCATGATGTGACCGAGGTATTCGATTTTGGCTGTTTTTATTTTGATTAACAGCTCTTTTTCTTTTTTCATTCTCAGCAAAACACCCTCATTAGTAATGTGGTCGGTATAAGATATCTTCAGGATTCGACGATAAAGCCATATCTCAAAAGCCTCAATTTTCTTGCAGGTGGCGTCTGTGAGAGTCCACGACTCAACTCCGTACAACAGTATAGGAAATATATAACATCGTAGTAATCTGACTTTTATGGGTATCGACAAATCATGACATTTGAACAACTTTGCCATTTTTTGAAATGCAGATCTTGCTTTCTCTATCCTACATTTGATTTCTATAGAATGGTCCCAATTTTCATTGACGTTCGTACCAAGGTAGGTGTATGTTTTTACTCTTTCTATTTGTTGACCATTCACACTGATTCGTCCAAATTGCTGTTCATTCTTAGAGATCATCATACATTTGGTTTTCTTAGTGTTTAGTGAAAGCAACACTACAAGTCAGAAAATTATGAGGCTACAATCATACTTCGGACAGTTTATGAAAGAAGAACATTTATACTATTACCATTATTAAAAATAAATGACAAAAAATATTTTTAAAGAGTATAAAATGATTTTGAAAAAACATGTCGATTTTTTGCTTACTTAAAAACAATTAGAATAACTTTTTAACCGTTACCTGTAGAAAAATTATTTTTTCATATTTAGAAAGACTGAATTTTTATACATATTTAGAAAGAAAAACAACTGTCCTAGGATAATTAGGGACAAAGTTAGCCCCCCCATTTATTTAATTCACATGTTTTTGCAAAATAATTTTGCAATATTTATAATTATTTTTTTGGAATTTTTCTTAATTAATACTGTAAATTTCCTTCTTCCACAAACTATCCAAAGTATTACTGTAGCTTCATCATTTTCTGACTTACAGTGTTGCAAAAAAAATAAATTTGGGATAAACAAATTAAATAACATTTAAACTATTTGACCAATTTCTTCAAAATTTAGGGTATGAATTAAGCACCATAAGTCTCAGCATTCTGTTTAATAAGAAGGTTCTAAGTTAATTTTTACATAAGTTATAAATATTTATAAAAACTCAAAATTTATGTTTTATTTTGCAATTTTCTAAGCAACCAATAAGGATAGACATATTAAGCAAACGCCATATTGAAGTTTTTTATACCGTTTATGAGTTTCTTACTCTCAAATTTGTTTAAAATGACTATTTTCTTAGTAATAGACGAAAAAAGCAAAAATTTACCGTTTTTTGATCTTCATTTGTTTATAACTATGTATATCATCAACATCGGCTGCAGGAAATATATGGGTTATTATTATAGATGTTCATATTACTCAAAAAATTTGGTTTCGGCCTGGAGGGGGTTGTGTCACCAACAGGCTATTTTTTTTTCCTTATTTCTCTGAACTATAAGTATATGAAGGTGTCGACACCTTCTAGTTCTAGGTCGTCAATTATTATTCTTGTAGGTGTCGGGTTGCTTGACCTAGTGCAACACATATATTTGGTCTTTTGAACATTTATATTTAGCCCCATTCTCTGTGCAGATGCTCTTAACTACCGAAATGCTTCAGTCAGAGATTCTTTAGATCTACATATGGTGTCTATGTCATCTGCGTATCGGAAAATTTGTACTGATTTGTTAAAGATAGTACCGTTCGTATTAATTTGGGACTCTCGAATTATTTTTTCTAATGCCAGGTTAAATAAGAGACACAATAGTCCATCACCCTGTCTTAGTCCATTTTTGCAATGGAAGGATCTTGACAAATCGTTCTGGATCTTTACCACGCTCTCTGCTCCTGTGAGCGTAAGTTCAGTTAATTGTACAAGATGAAGCGGTATTTTAAATTCTACCATAGCAAGTAGAAGTTTACCTCTATTAACTGAGTCGTATGCGGCTTTGAAGTCCACGAATATGTGGTGGGTGTCGACGCCGAACTCTAGGGTTTTTTCAAGGATCTGCCTCACTGTAAATATCTGGTCCGTTGTTGATTTATTAGGACGGAAGCCGCACTGATATCCTCCTACTATTTCTTCAGCGTAGGGGAGAAGTCTTTTGTACAATACGTTGGAAAACACTTTATATGCCATATTGAGTAGAGTAATGCCTCTATAATTATCACACACCATCATGTCTCCCTTTTTGTGTAGAGGACACAGTACACCCAACTTCCAGTCTGTGGGTGTTTCTTTCTGTTGTCAAATTGCCACATAATTTCTTTATTGAAATAAAATACAATAAATAAAAACTTTGTGTTTCACTAACCACACCCGCCATCTAACATTACCGTCCGGCGGGCGATAAAGAAGCCCACGGGTGCTAAAGTGGCACTTTACGCCCGCCAAATGTATACATAATATGGACTTTACCGCCCGGTCGTGCATAAAATGTATTTATAATTAAGTAAATTACATAGATTATTTTGTGTCAATTAATTTAATTTAAAAAAATATTTTTCCGCAAATCGCCAGGAAATTTTGACATTCCTGTCAAAATTTCTTGAAGAAAAAGTCAGGACTTCCTTACTGTAAGGAAATGTCATTTCCTTACTGTAAGGAAATGATATTTCCGTACAGTTGTTAGTGTTCTACATAAATGATACAATTTAATAAATGATAGAAAATAGATTTTCGTACTTTTCTCTTGATTTCTTTGGCAATAATTCTAATGAAGCAGTATTCACTGCCTCAACCAGCTCTGGAGGAGTCCCAGGAATGGAAATTTCATCATCACTTATCATTTTACTTTCGAGAACACCAGCAATTAAATTTATAAGCGTCAAGTTTGACAATTCAACCTCAATACGTTTCCATAGTAACCCAAGTAATTTTATTAGGAATTTCAAAGCACCATTTATTTGGGAATAAAATTATCGCGTTTTTTTTAAATCAATCAATATCTGTCGAATTTTAAACGATTTGCGGAAAAATAGTATGTTTACCTCGTAGGAAAAGCCACATTCCTGGACTCTGTGTTGCTAAGTCTCGGCTTGCGCCTCGACTTAGCAATCTTCACAGTCGTCCAGGCATGTTAAGCTTTTCCTACCCGGTAAACAATGTACTATTGGGCATCCTTTATAAATAATTACATTAATAAAAAAAACTCATACAGAAGTAAAAACTTCAAGTTGTATACTGGTATAAAATTGTTTATTAAAAACTTCATTAAATGTCGTGAAAAACGTTTTCGATCTAATTCAGAACATCTTCAGTGCCTAGAATGAAGTATTTCCACGTTAGATTAAGGCAAAAAGGTTAAAATTGTGACTGTCAATAAGAAAAATATGTGGAAAATACTTACATTCTGCTAAGTAATTGTAACTAGCACCCTATTTAAAGTGGTAACTTCATGATATTTGGTTTACATGTTAAATTTTATGGAAATATGGTGACTACCAATCGATGTTATAAGATTAAATTAAGTACATGCTTAATAGTCCTGTCGCCAGGGGGGGTACAACGGCCTTCTTAATTCAGATGGACTTACCCAAGTTTTTTTTATGTATTTTGGCCCATAGAACACGAATTTTTTGGGTAACAGTTGATCCGGATGTCGATAAGATTGTTATAAACAAAGAAGTTGAGGAATTACATAACAGCGATTTCTCACAAAACAAAACAATTTTTTGTATTTTTTGGGTCATTGTAACCAAACAATGTTCCTACAAGTTTTTTCGTAGGATGCATAGTTTTCGAGATAAACGCGGTTGAACTTTCAAAAAATCGAAAAATTGCAATTTTTGAACCCGAATAACCTTTGAATAAAAAATAAAATAGCAATTCTGCTTACCGCCTTTAAAAGTTTAAGTCAAATTTTATCAGTTTTGAATATTTGCATTGCTCAAAAATTTATTTTTTGATTGTTAAAAAAAGCTATAAACACATAGTGTTTCCCGTGCTTAATACATGCGTTTTAAGGTGATACAGTAGCAATCAACAGGTAGCCAAAACGCGTTCCAAGATTGCGGCTGTAATTTTGAATATTTTTTCGAGATATTTGGCACACGCATTCGTAATATAATAAAGAATGGCGATACAGAGCCCAATTTGAAAAATATATTAATATGTAGAAATTACTCTGTAATTAAATACAATATTAAAAAAACGAGCCTGTACCGCCATTAAGAAGAACAAAAAAATACACTTTCTCCAAATAAACTTTTTTATCCGATGCCTAGATTTTGTGTCATTTTGGAACTACTAATGAAATAAAAAATTTTATTAGTTCCAAAATGACACAAAATCTAGGCATCGGATAAAAAAGTTTATTTGAAGAAAGTGTATTTTTTTGTTCTTCTTAATGGCGGTACAGGCTCGTTTTTTTAATATTGTATTTAATTACAGAGTAATTTGCACATATTAATATATTTTTCAAATTGGGCTTTGTACCGCCATTCTTTATTATATTACGAATACGTGTGCCAAATATCTTGAAAAAATATTCAAAATTACAGCAGCAATCTTGGAACGCGTTTTTGCTACCTGTTGATCGCTACTGTTTCCTCTTAATGCATGCTACGTAGAAATAGCCCCGCTTGCACTTTTACCTCCTCTACCTACTCATTCGATTTTAAATGAGAAATCATTGAAAACATCACTCAAGCACTAGGTGTTTATAGCTTTGTTTTAACAATAAAATAATAAATTTTTAGCTACACAAATAATTAAAACCGATATAATTTGACTTGAATTTTCAAATGCGGTAAGCAGAATTGCTATTTTATTTTTTAATCAAAAGTTATTCGGGTTAAAAAATTGCAATTTTTCGATTTTTTGAAAGTTCAACCGAGTTTATCTCGAAAACTATGCATCCTACGAAAAAATTTGTAGGAACATTTTTTGGTTAGAATGGCCCAAAAAATACAAAAAAATGTTTTCTTTTGCAAGAAATCGCTGTTATGTGATTCCTCAACTTCTTGGTTTATAACAATCTTATCGACATCCGTATCAACTGTTACCCAAAAAATTCGTGTTCTACAGGTCAAAATACATAAAAAAACTTGGGTAAGTCCATCTGAATACAGGAGGCCGTTGTACCCCCCCTGGCGACAGGACTATAAAGGGCAACATGTTCCCTGCTCGAAAAAACTAGGTTCTTGCCAGTTCAAAGAGTGACATGACAAGACAAGATAAAGTCAATTTTTTGTTAAGAACTTCAAAAAGTGTAGTTTTAATTTTGGATTTAGTTAAAATGTATTGGTTGTTAATAACTGTTTGAAAACGTAATTAAAATTGTTTAAAAAATTAGAATCTATTGTGAAGTCTAAATTAGCAACTCTCTATTCCAGAAAAAACTGTGTGACGTCATCGATTGTAAAATGACCAGGTGAAAGTTTATACTTTCACCCCAACTATGACGCCACTAGTATGATATATATATATATATATATATATATATATATATATATATATATATATATATATATATATATATATATATATATATATATATTTAAAAACATAAGATGTAGATCTTTGAAACACACTCAGTGAACCAAAGATCCAAGGTTATTGGTTTAACGACCACTCGTACGAAATCAAATAGATGAAATAGAGAATGTGGAAAAATCCCCTTACGAACAATTCACACATCCACCATTTCGGGCTGGGAAAAATTTTTTTTTTAAATAGAATCAAAGATCCAAACACCAGTTCTTAGAAATGTGTTTCGCCCTCTTCAACCTCTCTGGGCTCGTCGGTAAAGACAAGAGGTTGAATATCTTTAGACAAATTCTAATCAAAAAACAACATTCGAGACCTAGACATAGAAGGTGCGTAAGTCTACGGCAAATCCGACAATGACAGTCTCAAGTTTTAATTCCCTAATTACTTAAAGTAAGTAAAATATATGTTTAAAAACATAAGATGTAGATCTTTGAAACACACTCAGTGAACCAAAGATCCAAGGTTATTGGTTTAACGACCACTCGTACGAAATCAAATAGATGAAATAGAGAATGTGGAAAAATCCCCTTACGAACAATTCACAACATCCACCATTTCGGGCTGGGAAAAATTTTTCGAATAGAATCAAAGATCCAAACACCAGTTCTTAGAAATGTATTTCGCCATTTTTCTATTCGAAAAATTTTTCCCAGCCCGAAATGGTGGATGTGTGAATTGTTCGTAAGGGGATTTTTCCACATTCTCTATTTCATCTATTTGATTATATATATATATATATATATATATATATATATATATATATATATATATATATATATATATATATATATATATATATATGTATAAATATATATATATATATATATGCCAAAAAATCGCAATTTAAAAATAAAAATCGAGCTGTTTTGGTAATTTCTAATAATGTTGTCTATTTAGTTAATAATGAATTTATGCTTTACTTTAAGGACGCAGTGTATATTATTATAAAATATTTACTGTTTTAGGCGTTTATGCACATACTGCTAACAGACATTGGGAAAGTGATACTGACGTTCTGGACGACCACGAAAACCCCAAAGAATGCGAAGATATAGCTCATCAATTAGTTTTTGGAGAAACTGGAAAACATCTGAACGTGATATTAGGAGGTGGACGAAAAAAGTTTATACCTGCTTATGTGAAAGATGAGGAAGGAAAAAGGGGCCATAGAAGCGATCATCTGGATTTAATTCGCTTGTGGATGGAACAGAAAGAGACGATGAAAGCTAGCTACGAATACGTGTGGAACAAGGAGCAGCTGTTGAATTTGAGAAATGATACAGAATATTTGTTAGGTAACAGCTGTAAATTTCGTTTTTCTTTTACAGTTACATCTTTATGTTAGTGCTATATCAATATTTAAAAAAAGAGAGCGTAGCACTTGCGAAATGCCGACAGAAGTTAATACTTCTTATATACCTCTTCTATTATATTCTTCTTCTTCCTGCTTCCTTCATAGGCTCGTGCCTGATCCATCTTCGGATGCCTCCTCATCAAATATCCAGGTTGTCACTTCCTTGGCCTTCCTATACTCCTTCGACCGTTTAGTAATCTATCTCGTGCTATCTTTACGAGTCTTTCTTCTCCCATTCTGCTTATATTACATCTTTACCTGAGGTCTGTGCTACGGTGTCTATCCCATAATGATTTTCCTGTGATATCTTGGACTATTTTCATTTCACACGTTTCCATCAGTCTTTTTGTTCTTGTGGTGTCAGGTCTTGTTTCCGCAATGTAGGTCATAATTGGCCTAACTACTGTCCTATAGATCTTGGCCTTTGTTTCTGTCCGTAAATGTGTGTTGCGCCATATAGTGTGTTTAAGACATTCTGCTATTCTATTGGCTTTGTTTACTTGTTGGGCAACTTCCGCTTCTGTGTCTCCATAACTGTGCATTAGCACTGCCAGGTAGCTGATACTTCTTTTTTGCTGCTTTCTATTATATTCTATTCACTTTAATTCAATTCCAATCAATTCGATCTGATTTGATTTATTTTATTTTATTATTAATATATAATATTATACTATATTATAATATAATATATTATATTATATTATTGTATACAGAGCACAGAGTGAGTTTTTTGTATGGATCTCGGAAACGGCTTGCACGATTTTTTTAAATTGTGGTGGGTAAGGGTCTTCTAATGCCGCCGATATTACAGTGGTATTTACGTTGTTGGCAGATCTTCCGATTTTTTCTTTAAATCTAATGAACTTCCTTATTTCAAAAGGAATACCCTGTATATCTTTTGCGTTTTGAAATCCATAAGAAATACTGATATTTTTCATGTAATACTCCCAATACCAAAATGCCTTAATTATAATTTCGGAGTTATTACTACATTTATTTATGAAAAAATATAAAATAAAGTATAAAAATAAACTTTTTCGGTCCGGACAGATGCTATTTTAGCTTCTTTGACTCATTGGGAAGAAAAAAGGTCTTCAGTGATTTTTCTCTAAAGTTGATCTTTTTTGAGTAACACCTCCGAGGCTTCTACAATTTGCAAGCCATAACGGATGCTGAGACTAAGGAAGATGAGGGAATTTTACAATTTATAATTCACGTCCCATTTGCTCAGCGGCATAAAGTTCCAACGAGAATGGTTCCCTTCGTACTCCAATCAGAGTAAACATGTAAATAAAAAATGAATAACCATTTTTAATTTCGTTGCAACACGAAACTACAGCCGCATCATTACTCCAGTTCAATCAGAGAGTGCAGCAAGCACTTCCACCGGTTTCGAAATTTATTAGTCTCTCATCAGGAGGCACATACTATGCTGCTCTCTCTGACCCTACTAAGACAAATCCCGACGTGCAGTCACGGATTACAACGAACGAAATGGTACGGATGCCCTAGCGGTAACTGCTAGCAAAAAAACTAAGTTTTCAATCTAAAAGCACATAAAACAAACATCCAAAAATATTATTATTCTACATCCTACCAGACTGAAAACAATGGGAACCTTCTCTGGTAACACATCCGAGGCTTCTACAATTTGCAAGCCATAACGGATGCTGAGACTAAGGAAGATGAGGGAATTTTCCAATTTATTAGATTGAAAACTTAGTTTTTTTTGCTAGCAGTTGCCGCTAGCGCTAGGGCATCCGTGCCATTTCGTTCGTTGCAATCTGTGACTGCACGCCGGGGTTTGTCCTAGTTGGGTCAGAGAGAGCAGCATAATATGTGAATCCTGATTACAGACTAATAAGTTTCTAAACCGGTGGAGGTGCTTGCTGCACTCTCTGATTAAACTGGAATAATAATGCGGCTGAAGTTTCGTGTTGCAACGAAATTGAAAATGGTTATTCATTTTTTATTTACATATTTACTCTGATTGGAGTACGAAGGGGACCATTCTCGTTGGAACTTTACCGCGCTGAACAGATAGGTCGTGAATTATAAATTGTAAAATTCCCTCATCTTTCTTAGTCTCAACATCCGTTATGGCTTGCAAATTGTAGAAGCCTCTGAGGTGTTACCAGAAAAGGTTCCCATTGTTTTCAGTCTGGTAGGATGTAGAATAACATTTTTGGATATTGTTTTATGTGCTATTAGATTGAAAACTTAGTTTGTTTTGCCAGCAGTTGCTGCTAGGGCATCCGTGCCATTTCGTTCGTTGCAATCTGTGACTGCACGCCGGGGTTTGTCCTAGTTGGGTCAGAGAGAGCAGCATATGTGAATCCTGATGAGAGACTAATAAGTTTCGAAACCGGTGGAGGTGCTTGCTGCACTCTCTGATTGAACTGGAATAATGATGCGGCTGTAGTTTCGTGTTGCAACGAAATTGAAAATGGTTATTCATTTTTTATTTACATGTTTACTCTGATTGGAGAACGAAAGCAACCATTCTCGTTGGAACTTTACCGCGCTGAGCAGATGGGACGTGAATTATAAATTGTAAAATTTTTTATCTTTCTTAGTCTCAACATCCGTTAGGGCAGTGGTCGGCAAACTTTTTATCCAAAGAGCCAAATATAAACATTACAACAATTAAAAAAAAAATTGGTAGCCAAATCTGCTTGTTCAGCAAACTTTTATTACGCTAAATAAAACTAAAGAGTCTAGTCAGTCGGTTAAGATAGTGAAAAATGCTCCCAGCGATATTCCAAAAATAAAAGAACCACATGTTCTACATCAAAAAGTATTCGACCAAAAAATGTTTAAACCCCTTAGCTCCATCCATAACCCCCAGAAAAATTAAAATGTGTTTTTTCGTTTTTTTGGAGATATCTTCGTTTCTAGTCATCGTCGAAACTTCTGTTTTCTTTCGTTTTATAGGGTTTTATTTCCTAAAACAGTGTACTTTTTACAAAATTTTTGTGCGAAAAATCCGCAAAATGCAAAATTTGTTTGTAAATGTTGATATGTAGAACCGAAAAGAGAAAGAACAGCAAACGTGAGCTATTTTAGCTGTTCATAAGAACCAGGAATATTATTTCAAGCGTTGAAAATGATCATATCTTCCTTCTCCAGGTCATTCAAAGCAGACCCCTTCTTGTATTTTTTTTCTTCTCCAATATTTCCAATTCAACACAATGACGTTCGCATTTAGAGCACCATAACTTCTTGTTTTTTAAATCCGGAAATTGTATTTCAAAGCTATTAATGCCAATTTCAAGAGGAGAAAATTTCAGCTCAGTTGTTTGGGGCAGTAGAAGAATTTTTGACAAATGCTAAAGTTTGTAAGTTTGATAAAATCTAATTTATCAGAATAAGATGTAATATTTTTCCTACCAATTTTTTTAAATGAACATATTGCGCTTTCCGTGGATATCTGTGTCAGAGCCGCACCTAAGTAGTCAAAGAGCCACATGCGGCTCCGGAGCCGCACTTTGCCGACCACTGCGTTAGGGCTTGCAAATTGTAGAAGACTCTGAGGTGTTACCAGAAAAGGTTCCCATTGTTTTCAGTCTGGTAGGATGTAGAATAACATTTTTGGATGTTGCTTTATGTGCTATTAGATTGTAAACTTAGTTTGTTTTGCCATCAGTTGCCGCTAGGGCATCCGTGCTATTTCGTTCGTTGCAATTCGTGACTGCATGCCGGGGTTTGTCCTGGTTGGGTCAGAAAGAGCAGCATATGTGCCTCCTGATGAGAGACTAATAAGTTTCGAAACCGGTGGAGGTGCTTGCTGCACTGTCTGATTGAACTGGAGTAATAATGCGGCTGTAGTTTCGTGTTGCAACGAAATTGAAAATGGTTATTCATTTTTTATCAAGTTCAAACCTTATTTTATCAGTTCTCGATAAATAATTTGGGCATATTTCATTTTAAAACATTGTTTTTTAGTTGGTAATAACTTATTAGTTCTATGATTAATGACACTTAATATTTAGGTACATAAAATAAATGATGGACGAGTCTATTACTCCCGTTAAAAGGGGAAGCCGTTATAAGTGTAAACATAACTAACCTTTTTAGTAGTAAAAAAAGTAATATTCTGATTACACCATTCGTGCCTTCTAAAATTTGCAAGCCAACGGATTGCCGGGGCTAAGAAGGCCGAGGAAGATCTATCAGGTTGCATCTCACTACCCGCCTGTCCAGCACGGTAAAGTTTCAACAAAGATTAGTCCCTAATACTCAGAATAGTGGTAGAACTAATACAAATAATAAATATTCATTTCGTTGTGAACCAAAACAAGAGCCGTCTTTCCTTAGTTAGTTCAGAGAGCGCCAAAAGCACTTTAACTAGTTTCTACCCTTATTAAGGCTTCCTCAGGGAGCGCATATTCGAAAAGAAATGATTATTTATTATCACCTAATCTTATTTAAATGGCACTTTAATAAACAATTTGAGATACGCTGATGACACAGTATTAATAGCAGAAACCCCGGAAGATCTCCAAACACTGATAAACAGAATAGTAGAGTGCAATAAAAATATTATGAGTGCGGCGAAAAGTTCGGTTTATCACTTAACATCAAAAAAACAAAAATAATGATGGTGTCGAAATCTCCACAAAATTTTTCTGACATAACCGTATATGATCAAAGAATTGAGCGTGTTAGAAAATATAATTACCTGGGAACTGTGATTAATGAAAACAACGACAACTCTGACGAAATCAAGATCAGAATAGAAAAAGCTAGAGCTACTTTTACCAAAATGAAAACAGTTTTATGCGGAAGAGAGCTAAGTTTAAATCTTAAAATTCGCCTGATGAGATGTTACGTGCTGTCAGTTCTTTTCTATGGAATGGAAGCTTGGACACTGAAAAAGATCGATACAAGGAAAATAGAAGCATTCGGGATGTGGATGTACCGCAGGATACTGAGAATATCGTGGACAGAGAGAGTGACAAACATGGAAGTGTTGCGAAGGATGCAGAAAGAAAAAGAACTTGCGCTTACTATTAAAAAGCGCAAACTGCAATACTTGGGACATATAATGAGGGGACAAAAGTACCAGCTACTACAATTAATTATTCAGCGAAAAATAATAGGTAAAAGATCCATTGGCAGAAGAAAACATTCATGGTTGAAGAATTTAAGAGATTGGTACAAGTGCAGCAGCTGCCAATTATTTAGATCTACGGTATCAAAAATACGCATAGCCCTGATGATAGCCAAACTTCGGAACGAGGATGGCACCTGAAGAAGAAGAATCTTATTTATCTTTTATAATAATTAAATTCACTATCAAAAATGATATATCTATAATACATAATTTAAAATTTAGTTTGCCTCTGACGTATCTGTCAAACTCAAACATAAACAACGTATATGCTTTTTTGATACATACAAACATTATATTATAATTTATTATTATCATTTTAATATAACAAAATTTGTTTAAATCCAAATAATAAATAAATAACATATTTCCTTTATTAATAAAATTTAAATAAGTATATGGATACGTACTTATATTATGATAATAAAGCTAAATCCTAGCGTCACGATTTTGAATGACGCTCTCGCGTCACGATTTTGAATGACACCCAATGCTATTTTATACCCGCCAAAATGCCATACTAAACGATAAGAACTATTCACTTCAAATTATCCTATAGTATGATTTTGATGTAGATCTTCTAGAGACTCTGCAGTTAGAACCAGATCATCGACATATCTAATACTAATAATTTTTAGGTTTATTTGAACCAAACCATATGCCGTACAATTTAGAAAGAGACAACGAAACCGATCCCTCGTTAGAAGAAATGACAGAAGCAGCCATTGAAGTCCTTCAACGTGGACCAGAGGGATATTTTCTTTTTGTAGAAGGCGGTAAGATTGACAAAGCTCACCACGCTAGTGCTCCACATAAAGCGTTGGACGAAACAGCCGAGTTTGCAAAAGCTGTCCAAAGGGCCGTAGAGTTGACTAACGAGGAAGACACGTTGATAGTGGTAACAGCTGATCATGCTCACACCATGAGTTATGCCGGATATGCAAAACGTGGGAGTGATGTGTTTGGGTATGGAGGAATAGCCAATGACGATGACTACTACACTATTTTGAGTTACGCCAATGGTCCGGGATACAAATCGAGGAAAAACAAAAAGCGATATGTGCCATCAGAGGGAGATCTAGGTAAAGTAATTTTAAAACTAGTAATAATTTTTAATTAAGAATATACATATTTTTAGGAACTGTGTGTTGCAAATGTTTGCTAAATGACGCTTAATATTGTTAACTTGTTCTGGCAAGAATCTATTCAAACTTGGTTTTCTTTTGTTTTTCCATAGAGCAGTCAGAATGCGATATTGGTTTATTTGCCCCTCCTATTATTTATATTTGAATTATCGCCGTGTCCATTCCTTCTTGGTATTTTCAAAAGATGAAACAAACTAATGAATATAACTGAAACATCAACAGTAGAGGAGGTATATGGAAACGTAGTCGTTAGCGTTAAAAAAGCTGCAGAAGAAGCACTCGGCTTTAACACTCAAAGAAAAAGTGAAAAACTATGGTGGAACAAAGAAATAGAAGCACTCGTAGAAGAGAAAAAGCAAGCGTATATCAGATGGCTGAGCAGTAAACAACAAAAAGATAGAGATGAATACCTGGAACTCAAAAGAATAACAAGAAGAACAACAGTAAAAGCAAAAAGAGAAATGTGGTATAAGAAGTGTCAGGAAATTAATACCTACCTGGGAGGCAGAAAATGTACAGAAACATGGAAGTTCTTCAATAAAATAAGAACTAACGAAAGGAAGAGCACAAACATTCAATTAATATCCACACAAAAATGGGAAAAGTACTATAGGGAACTACTGACAGAAAATAGGGACGAATACTTAACTCAATCACCAACAGAGGTTAACATTGAAGGAGAAGATATAACAATACAAGTGACAGAAATTATAAAAGCTATAAAAGAACTGAAAAACGGTAGGTCTCCAGGACCAGGCGATATCCCAGCCGAACTAATAAAATGTGGATCACAAAAATTGTTTGAAACCGTCACTTGGTGCATAAATCAATTTATAAATGGTTCTCCCATACCCGACGAGTGGAAAATTGCTTATATTTCGTCGATCCATAAGAAAGGAGATAAGCTTAAATGTGAAAACTATAGAGGGATATCAGTGACTAGTACATTCAGCCGTTTGTATGGACGAATAATTAGAGACCGCATTGAGAAGGAGTACAAAGACCAAGAGGAAGAAGAACAATCCGGTTTTCGAACAGGAAGAAGCTGTACTGATAATATCTTCTGCCTCAAACAACTAATAGAAAAAAAACTAAGCACAAATCAAGAAGCCCACCTCATGTTTATTGACTTGCAGAAGGCGTACGATACAGTTCCTGTAAACAAACTCTGGAACGTGTTACGACAGACGAATATTAGTGTCACCTTAATAAAAGCCTTAAGAAATTTGTATGAAGGGTCAACATCACAAATAAAAACTGGAAACAGATTATCGCAAAGCTTCCTGGTTAATAAAGGTCTACGTCAGGGGTGTTGTGTATCACCGACCTTATTTAAAATATATGTTGCAAAAGCATTGAAAGAGTGGAAACGAAAATGCAGAGGCATGGGCGTAGACCTTGGAGAGATTTGCTTATATACATTGCAGTTTGCTGATGACCAGGTTGTTATAGCAAACGATAAAGATGATTTAGAGTACATGGCAAGGAAATTACAAGAAGAATATAGAAAGTGGGGACTAGAAATTAATACAGATAAAACAAAATACCTGCCAATAGGTACCGAACTATCGAACATCACATTAGAAAATAATGAAATTATCATGCCCTGCGACCATTACACATATCTAGGAATCGTTTTTGACACAACGGGGAAAGATGATGAAGAAATAAAGAGAAGAATAACACAATCCAGAAAAACAATAGGTTGTCTAAACAGCGTACTGTGGAATCATGAAATAGGAAAAAGAAGAAAACACAATATCTACGAATCTCTTATTAAAAGCAGTCTATTGTACGGAGCAGAAACTTGGCGGATAACCGAAAACAACAGAAGAAAACTGGAGGCAGTAGAAATGGACGCTTTTAGAAGATCAGTAGGAGTGTCACGCAGAGAGAGAATACGTAATGATGAGATAAGACAGCGAATGGGGGTTGACGGCTCTCTAACAACAGACATAGAAAGAAAACAGCTGATATGGTACGGACACGTCCAGAGGATGGATAACTCAAGACTCCCTAAAATAATTATGCAATGGGTACCACCAAACCGCAGAAAGAGAGGAAGACCCAAGAAATCTTGGAGAGAGGGAGTAACGAAGGCGATGAGCGCAAGAGATCTTAGAGAGGGCCAATGGGATGATAGAGTGTCATGGAAATTAGGCATCGGACAACGTCGCAAGACGTTTTAAAACCGATTGATAGATAGATTTTCAAAAGATAAAAAATTTAAACATTTTTTTAATATTCTATGATATCTCACAAAAAAGAAAAAATTCCCCATCCATATCCAGAAACATATTGCCGAAACAAGTATCATTTTATTAGAGTTTACTGAAAATTATTTTTGAAGGTATACTTCTTTACGATCGAGAGTGAAATTTTATAATACCGGGCGCATGAGCACACAGACAGTATGTAGTTCGTTGCTAATCTTTCAGGATATGTATGTATCAGCGCTGTCAGCGCAAATAAGTCATTAAAAGGATATATTAGTGTTTTTAGTAAATGTACTATTAGTACTATTAGTAAATGTACTAAATGTATTATTTATTATAATTTTTGTGTCTTTGAATTTGTCTTCCTCGGGAATAATATATTTTATAGTAATAGTAAGTATATTTAAAGCATTTTTGTATACTTCACTTGGTCTATTAAATTTGTCAGTATGTATGAGAAACCTTGTAACCTGTTAAAGCGAAGGAAATATTGCTCAGTGGGAGAGCGTGTGACCGGAGATCGAGAGGTCCCGTTTTCAAATCCCGGACGATTCATATTCTTTTTTTTATTTTTGGTATCGTTTTAATAAAAAAATTTTAAAAGTGGTAGGTAAGAAAAATAGTTTAATATTTAAATAAAATACAAATAACCTGTTAAGTATATTTATTTCTTTGAAATTATATAATAGAAGTACAACTTCTTACGTGCGTACAAAGTACACACACATTATTTTTTTCTAATATGTAATAAATCTAAACGGGAACTGGTGTATGTTTTCAAAAGACTGATAGTGTGTAAATTAATTTATTAAATCAGCTAAGTACTTTCAGCATATTAATGCCATCATCAGAGCTATCCTATAAAAAGACTAAGTTGAAAAATCTTATTCATAAAAAATTATAAAGTGAAACTTACGTCTTATAGGTGTAAAAACCTCAAAAGAAGAGAAAACTTCGAACAAACACATTCTATATTTTAAAAATTAACCCAGGGATATAACCACTGGTTAGGGTAAAAAACCCTTAAATGTTAAAAATCACATTTAATGTGTTTTTTTTACAAAATGGCCACCATTCGTACAAAGAACAGCTGTTACTGACAATATTCAAAACGACAGCCTGCTGACGGAAACAATAGTTCCTAGCGACATCTGTGTTATTAAAATTATTTAAAATTTTTGAAAATGACTAAGTTGTCATATGTAGTTAACTAATTGGTATGACGTTAAAGTTAATATGAAAAACTAAAGTTAAATTTAAATGACAATTGTTAAGTTTAAATTAAAGTTAAATGTGAAAATAATCAAATTATCAAAGTATTATTCATTATTAAAAAAAACCAAACAACCAGTCAGTTCTGACCAAATATAGAAGTGAGATAGATGAAAACCAAGGAGAAGCACCGTTGGACAAGCTCAGAGTTCCAAAACTGTTTGAAAACAATATTATTATTAAAAAAGCCAAATCGAAAATATTTAATTTAATTGTAATCAATGAAAGAAAATTCAAATATGTTATAAAGTAATGTTCAAAAAACTAGAGCAATTGTTGGGCATGCTGAATATAACAGTATTAAAGAAGCTTCTTAAAGATTGGATCAAATTTACAATTTAATTGAACCTGGGTGTTAACACAATTTTGAGGATTTCTTTTTAATTCCCTGCTAATTTCTAAGTCTTCTAATAAATTCATTTTTGTATAGTTGTTAATGGGTATACTATGTAGAATCCTACTATCTCTTTGGGGACTGAAGTTATGTTTAGAAGCATGTAAGTGATTGCCAAAACTAGATTTGTCAATCTTAGACAAATGTTCTTTGATGCGTGTTTCCAAAGGTCGCATAGTTCTCCCCACATAGGTAACAGGGCAGTCTCCACAGGACAATTTGTATATACCACTTTTTGATGTTTTTCCAATTTTATCTTTGGTGTGAGAAAAAATAGATTTGATATTTTCCTTACATTTGAATGATAGTTTAAGGTTGGGGATGTTATTTAGGATTTTGGCTATATTATCTGAAGGATAACCTATGTATGATATTGATCTATACATAACTGCTGTAGTGGAATTATTAAGAACAGGATTGTAAGCTAGGGATCTATTCCTTTTACTCCTTAATTTGTTGAGGATGTTATCAACTAAAGTAGGGGAGTAACCATTACTATATGCAAGTAGTTTGATAATATCAACTTGCATATAGTAATGGTTACTCCCCTACTTTAGTTGATAACATCCTCAACAAATTAAGGAGTAAAAGGAATAGATCCCTAGCTTACAATCCTGTTCTTAATAATTCCACTACAGCAGTTATGTATAGATCAATATCATACATAGGTTATCCTTCAGATAATATAGCCAAAATCCTAAATAACATCCCCAACCTTAAACTATCATTCAAATGTAAGGAAAATATCAAATCTATTTTTTCTCACACCAAAGATAAAATTGGAAAAACATCAAAAAGTGGTATATACAAATTGTCCTGTGGAGACTGCCCTGTTACCTATGTGGGGAGAACTATGCGACCTTTGGAAACACGCATCAAAGAACATTTGTCTAAGATTGACAAATCTAGTTTTGGCAATCACTTACATGCTTCTAAACATAACTTCAGTCCCCAAAGAGATAGTAGGATTCTACATAGTATACCCATTAACAACTATACAAAAATGAATTTATTAGAAGACTTAGAAATTAGCAGGGAATTAAAAAGAAATCCTCAAAATTGTGTTAACACCCAGGTTCAATTAAATTGTAAATTTGATCCAATCTTTAAGAAGTTTCTTTAATACTGTTATATTCAGCATGCCCAACAATTGCTCTAGTTTTTTGAACATTACTTTATAACATATTTGAATTTTCTTTCATTGATTACAATTAAATTAAATATTTTCGATTTGGCTTTTTTAATAATAATATTGTTTTCAAACAGTTTTGGAACTCTGAGCTTGTCCAACGGTGCTTCTCCTTGGTTTTCATCTATCTCACTTCTATATTTGGTCAGAACTGACTGGTTGTTTGGTTTTTTTTAATAATTAATAATACTTTGATAATTTGATTATTTTCACATTTAACTTTAATTTAAACTTAACAATTGTCATTTAAATTTAACTTTAGTTTTTCATATTAACTTTAACGTCATACCAATTAGTTAACTACATATGACAACTTAGTCATTTTCAAAAATTTTAAATAATTTTAATAACACAGATGTCGCTAGGAACTATTGTTTCCGTCAGCAGGCTGTCGTTTTGAATATTGTCAGTAACAGCTGTTCTTTGTACGAATGGTGGCCATTTTGTAAAAAAAACACATTAAATGTGATTTTTAACATTTAAGGGTTTTTTACCCTAACCAGTGGTTATATCCCTGGGTTAATTTTTAAAATATAGAATGTGTTTGTTCGAAGTTTTCTCTTCTTTTGAGGTTTTTACACCTATAAGACGTAAGTTTCACTTTATAATTTTTTATGAATAAGATTTTTCAACTTAGTCTTTTTATAGGATAGCTCTGATGATGGCATTAATATGCTGAAAGTACTTAGCTGATTTAATAAATTAATTTACACACTATCAGTCTTTTGAAAACATACACCAGTTCCCGTTTAGATTTATATAGAAGTGTGTACAAGTCAAACAGTCTTTTTCTATTTAATATGTAATAGTTGTTGTCTGTGACACATTTAGTTATATTTCTCCCTCCTCCTCTTTACCATTAGATGAGATCTTGTCAGAGCGTAGTGACACTCTAAATACGCCTTTAAATAAATTTTACTCCTTTTACTGACTGCAATCCTTTCTGAGATGGACGGTTTCATGTACGAATTTTCCCACCAGAGTCTTCATTTGGTCTGACCATCCATCTGGTTGTATATATTCTCCTTCGTCTTCTGCCTTCTACCTTTCTTCTTCTTCTTCTTCTTCTTCTTCTTCTTCTTCTTCTTCTTCAGGTTCCTTCCCCTATCGGAGGTTGGAAATCATCATCGCTATTTTAATGTTATTGGCCGCACTTCTGAATAATTCTAATGAGCTGCAACCGAACCACTCTCTCAAATTTCTTAGCCAGGATATTTTGCGTCGTCCTGGGTTTCTCTTCCCTTGTATCTTCCCTTGCATAATTAACATAAGTAATACGTACTTCTCGCCCCTCAATATATGACCCAGATATTGAATCTTTCTAATTTTAACAGTTTTTATTACTTCACATTCTTTCTTCAATCTTTGTAACACCTCTATATTAGTTATTTTTCAGTCCACGATATTCTGTGGATTCTCCTGTAGCACCACATCTCAAAGGAGTTTAATTTTTTGATTTCAGATTGTTTTATTGTCCACGCTTCCATGCCGTATAGTAAAGTAGAAAAAACGTAACAACGTAGCATTCTTGTGCGGATCTCTAGATTGAGGTTACGGTTGCAAAGTAAGTTCTTCAATTTTATGAACGTGTTTCTTGCCATTTCTATTCTAGATCTGATTTTTTTTTGTTTGATCTCCATCTTCGGTTAGCCACGTTCCTAAATATTTATATGTTGTTACTCTTTCGATCATTGTATTATTGATGATCAGGTTATCTACATTTTGTGGTTTTTTGAGAATATCATTGATTTCGTTTTCTTGAGATTCATTTGCAGTCCGTACCTTTCACATGCATTGTATACATGTTGTATTATGTACTGTAAATCTTCCAAGTCACTTGCAAATATGACCGTATCGTCCGCATATCTAATATTATTAATGCTATTTCCGTTGACCAAAATACCTTCCACAATATCCAATAAAGCTTCTTGAAATATCACTTCACTGTAGACGTTGAATAAGAGTGGTGAATGTATGCACCCTTGTCGAACTCCTTTAAGTATACTTACTTCCTCTGTCAGTTCTCCTTCGACTCTTACTCTTGATTTCTGATTTTGATACAGATTCGATATAATTTGTAGATCTCGACTATCTATGTTTTTGGTCTTAAGAATACTTAAAAGCTTTTCA
The DNA here is from genome assembly GCF_917563875.1 of Diabrotica virgifera virgifera. Taxonomy (NCBI): domain Eukaryota; kingdom Metazoa; phylum Arthropoda; class Insecta; order Coleoptera; family Chrysomelidae; genus Diabrotica; species Diabrotica virgifera. The sequence goes on along the minus strand of NC_065443.1, from coordinate 230,204,045 downwards.
TGTTGACTCTGTCAAAAGCTTTTTTAACATCTATGAAGCAAGCATATATGTCCTGATTCATATCCAGACATCGTTGTGTCAGAACATTGACTCCGAGTAATGCTTCTTTAGTTCCTAGACCCTTTCTAAAACCCATCTGTGAATCACTTATTTCTTGTTCTAATTTCACGTGGATTCTGTTATGTATAATTTTAAGGAAGGTTTTCAATGTGTGGCTCATTAATGCAATTGTCCGATAGTCATTGCAATCTTTAGCATTTGTGATTTTTGGAATAGAACAAAAGTTGAGAGAATCCATTCTTTGGGTATGTGTTCCGTCTGGTATATGGAGTTAAAGACGTCTACCAAGACATCAATATTATCATCATCAATTATCTTCAATAGTTCAACTTTCAGTTTCTACCTTCAACTACTTTCTACCTTTCACTCTACTACTAATATTCCCCGTATGCTTAATTCACTTTTTTAGTAGCTTGTCTTTTTTATTAAGCACTTTTCCAATTCACAGGTTGGTTCTCTATTCTATCCAGGACACGGATAGGAGTCCTCTGTAGACCCACGTTCCGAAAGATTCGATCTTGATTCTACAGAGTTTTTTGAAAGTCCTTGTTTCAGCTGCGTATATAGCAATGGGAAAGATAATGGCATTGACCAACCTGAGTTTAATTTTCTTTGTTATTTTTCCTTCTGTTCATTTTTAATTAATTTAGCTGTTTCTGTTCGGGCCATTGCTAGTCCACGGAGCTCAAATCTGTCTATTACTTCGAAATTCGCCAATTGGTGTATGTGTAGTAGATTATCATTTGCCTTTCTCCGATCATTAATTTTGTTTTCCCGGTGTTGATCGGAAGTCTGAATTCTTTATTTATCAGGCTTAGCCGTTGGGTGATAATAATCATTTGGACTTCATTCCCTGCTAGTATAAGTGTGTTATCTACGTATCGTAGGTTACTGATTTTCCTGCCAACTATAGTGATTCCTCTATCCCATTACTCTAGTACTTTCCTCATTATAGATTCAGGATATATGTTATATAATAATGGTGATATTGTGCAGTGTGAGAAGCTCTATGTAGTGACTTTATAATAGAGTCAACTAGTTGGGAGACACTGAATCGAAAGCATTTTGTGTAATCTAGGAAACACAGCATTATTAGCATATTCTCTCGCTTTTTATGTTATCTGTCTGGTGTTCAGTAATCCTTGGATTACGAACAAGGAAAGAAGACGGAGAACAGGAGTGAGAGATGCCATAGAAAGAATTATTACCGTTAAGTGTAACTGGACGGGGTACATAGCTAGAATGCCGGATAATAGATGGACACAGCGAATAATACACTGGAGACCAAGACAAGAAACATATCGAGATAAGCATAAGCGTAGATGTCCTTCGCCAACAAGATGGTCTAATGAAATAAAACGGATCCACAAAAATTGGATGCAACCAGCACAAAACAAAAATACGTGGAAAAGGCTGAGGGAGACCTATATCCTGTAATTCACATCATACTGTGCATAATTTAGTATTACCAATTTCCATCATTACTTTCACAGTCTCCGCTGGTGGTGTCATTACTCCCTGGGTTTTTTGTTTCTTAGTTGAGAGTCTTCTCTCATGCAGCTCGTAAAATTATCGGTTCTGCCTCTTTTATTGTATGATTTTTTTGTGTTCTGAGATTGATGTATCTTTTGAATTGTCTTAGAATAGATCTATTAGTAATACACAGATGGGGTTCAGAAAAGGGCAAAGTTCTCGAGAAGCTCTCTTCGGTTTGAATGATGTTACACAAAGATGTCTAGACGTTAATTAAGAAGTACATGCATGTTTTATCGATTTTAAAAAAGAGTTTGACAAAGTGCGCCACGATAAGCTAAGAGACATTCTTGAAAGAAAAGACATAGATAATAAAGATCTGCGAATAATTCTAATATATATTGGAATCAGAAAGCTTACATCAAAATAGAGAATGAGACATCACAAGAAATAGAAATACGTCCGAAATTTCGGACCTATCAGTCCATCATCAGTGAATTCATATATACTTGCTAAATAGACCCAGAACCAAACAATGGTTGTACAGTGGAACCCCGATAAGTTGGCATCCGATAGTCCGAAAATCCGGCTAACCCGGACCGATTTTCATCAGACAAAACAAACATTTTTTCACTTTGACTCAGTTTTTACCACGAAATAAACAATACTGAATAAAACTGTAATTAATTTAGATATACATACTGTGTATATGTATTTCATGTTTTTGCAATTATAATGGAGTTTATCTGTAAGTAAACCGTATTTTATTAATTTTTACCATATTCTCCGGCTATCCCGGATTTTCGATAACCCGGATCGGCCACGGTCTCCATTAATCCGACTTATTGAGGTTCCACTGTACTTATAATTTAATCTACATTATAGTATCGTAAAATTGGAAAAAGTTAAAAGAATACCTCTGGGAACATGGTGAAACTCTAAACGAGAAACCCTAACCAACCATCTTGGGCCAACGAGGTCTGCCAAATGGCAGACATGTTTTATTTGCCTCTTTTAATATTTGAGGGTTTTCCGTGTTTATTATATGGATATTGAATTCCTCCTCAATATTTACCCTTAGCTATTTTGCCTGATGTGTTTTTACTTTTGTACAATAATTCTAGTCTGCAGTTCATTTTAGCAGCTTATGATCTGATCCACACTATGCTGCAGGTATAGGTTTTTCGTTCCTTAGTGAGATTTTCTATCTTTTCAGCACGAGTAGGTATGATTTGATTTTTGTGTTTTTTGTTTGAAATAGTCCACGTTTGCTCAGTTGTTCTTGGTCTCTTTTATCTGTTGATATATTTATGATCGGTATGTCATAAAAACTAAGGCTTTGATCTTTTTATGTTCTATTATGACTATCCATTTTCTTCCTTTTTTATATTTTTTCAATTGTTATCGTTATCGTTATTCTTTAAATAATTTTCCTTTTCTTTTTGTTCTGTTTTAGGATTTGACTTATCTTCCTCCTGTTTTTGTAAATGTACTTTTTACAATTTATTATCTAACTAGAGTAGGTACACATATTGAACCATATTATGCACATTTTTTTAATGGCAAATTCATTGACTATCGTAATTCTGTATATTATTTATTTTCTATTCATTCTGGAATGGCTTTAAAAGAAGTGGAAATTTTGATGTTAGTGTGTATTTGAAAATTCACCATCGGCTTTGCATGAACTAATTCTTATTTCAGATAAAATCAGTACCAAATGGCCAGCATTAGCTCCTCTTCGTGTGGAAACTCATGGAGCAGACGATGTTGGTATTTTTGTAAGAGGACCCAAGGCTCATCACTTTACCGGAGTAATGGAACAGAATGTACTTCCACATTTAATGGCGTTAGCAGCATGTGTGACCGAAAACTCTTTATGTGATAATAATTATATAAAGGAACCTTAACAAACTAGCATTACAATGTCTTTAATTGTAAAAAAACTAATATGTCCACCAAATAGTGATACTGATTGTGATATGAAAATTGTAATTATATTGTAAATATAATATCATAGGAGAGAACATTTTGCCGGCAATATTTTCGACTGGTATGAAAGTTTGTTGCCTGGTATAAATTAAATTTTGACAGTTACATCACGAGACGTCAGTCGAGTAATTTCGTCAAAATTTCATAAGCGAAAATTGCCAAAAGGCAAAAAACTTGAATAAAACCAGAAGAAAATTTTGCTGGTATATAATTTTCTCTCGAGTGATATTCGACAAGACTATTTCACGCGACAATTAATGCATCATATCAACGAAACATAATCTTTATTTATTTGTTAACAATATTAAATGTACAATTATTATAAACCATAGTAGTTTGCCTATTCTTTTCTACCAATGCATGATTTTGTGCATAATTGATTTGGGAACTCGAAAGTCCAGCTTCATTTGTTGTTCTGAGCTTTTCGATCAACTTCTGGTGGTGACTGGAATCCAGCCGCAGATATGGTTTTAAAGAGCTTGCATTTGAGTGACCCGTTAATTTAATTAACTCCTGTTCGGAAACACCTTGCTTGAACAAGGCTGACACAGCTGAAGTTCGATGAGAATGGTTTGTTATTTTATTTTTTTTTTGTGTCTATTCAAATTTTTTTAGCTGAAATTTTTGTCCACTTAGATATGGCGTTGATTCCAAGTGGACAGTCTTTGAACCAAGATCCATCCTTCCAGTTGGGGTGAACGGTTAGAAAAAGAATGTCTGATAAAATCTTTGGTCGCCTTTTTCCCATTAATTTCAAAAATAATCTAACTGGGCATAAATTTTCGTTTGATGAATTTCTTACCAGCCATTTGCTGCTTGCCAAACTTTTCGAACCGCCTTGATTTGTTTTGGAAAAAATGCTGTTGTATTCAATTCGGCCTGTAAATTCTCCCCTAACATCATATTCCTTCTGGAAAAAGTGAATCTTGCAGTTTACGGCCTCATTACCTCTCCAAGCAGGTTCAAATGAGCAAAGATGAAAAAACTTTTTTTGTGCTCCATCGGGGGTTTCCTCGTCGTAGCTTTGGATGATTTTGAATGGTTCTTCGGTGGATAATGCTTTTGAACCGAATTTTCTTTTTTCTTGAACACTTTGATGCTGCCTCCGGTTGGTATCTCTGGCCAATCTTGCACATGTGAAAAATATGTCTGTAAAAGGGTCGATTTTTGTGCCGTACTCCGTAAAATATTTTTCTTGTACCATTTTTGCTGTAGTACTCCACATTGACTTTTCAGACGATTCTTTATAGTGTTCGCCATTGCATTTTTTCATGTTAAAGGCATAATTCTCGAGAATTTTTGCTAGTTCTCTTATGGTAGTAAATCTTTCAAGCATAAAATTTCTCACCCGTAGGAACTCCAAAAATTGGGTCCAAATAGAGCTTCCGGACCTCTGCGTGTTCAATGGGAAATTTTCCGAAACCAATTTTTTTATTTCTTCATCTTACTGGCATCAAAATCTTGATTTTTCGTGGGGATTCATTATATCTGTCAAAAATTAATTACGCCTCAATGAAGTTTGTCAAACTGACAACAAGATAATTACCAGACATCTTTGTGACGGATCTGTCATAATTTTGTCGCTGAGAAATCACGAACTGGGAAGGAGTTTTGTCAATAAGAAATGTGGCGTTGCTATGACATTTTATCAGTTAAAAATAGTCTAGTGAAATAGTCAATAATATAAACTATAAAAGCTGCATTACGACGAACAGCTATGTATGTACAGTTACGATCACTGAATAGTTTACACTGTAATTTTTATATTGTAATACCGTAAAATTGCAGTGTCGTACGGATTTGATAAATGTCAAAGTCAAAAAATTTCAAAAAGTCAATGCTTGTCAAAAATTTTGCGAGTGTTGAAAAATAAAATAAAATTTTATCAAACTCCTGCAAAATGGTTAGAATGCATTTGAATAATGCGCAAAAAGCAAGAGCAATTGCCAAACTCGAAGAAAGTTGGTCACTAAGGCAAGTTGCTGCAGATTTGAACGTGAACCATAATATGTGAACTCCACAGATCAACAAGATGAGATGTTAGTAGATTATTTGATAGAGAATCTCCTTTTGGCACAGTGGACTGATAAATTGTGCAGCTGCAGGGAAACCTTTTTGACTGAGGATCACAAGAGGAGACGAGTTGCATTTTGTAAGAAATTTATAAACCGTGAAGAGACCTTTTGGTCTAGGGTTGCATTTTACTTCATATAACAATGGTCGAGTAAACAGTTTATACGCCGAGAAATCAAAGGTATGATGAACAATTTACGCATCATTTAACAAATAGTGAAGGATTCTCGGTCAACGTGTGGGGATGGATAAGTGCTAAAGGCCCGAGCGTTTGTTATCATATAGAAGAAAAATTAACAGGATTACATTACAAACATATTCTTGAGAACACAGTGTTGCCATCGGTGATCCAGAGATTCCCCAACAACGACTTCACCTTCCAACATGACAATTGCCCGGTGTATTCGAGTAGAATTGTTCGAGAATGACTGGAAGAAGCTCATGTTAATGTTCTTCCGTGGCCTTTCCCAAGTGCAGACTTCCCTCGTCGAAAATGTGTGGGCAGAGTTAACAAAGAAACTAAATGAAAGAAACCTTAGAAAGACCACGAAATATAATTGAATTATGGGAAGCAATTGAGCAGGCATGGGAAGAGCTTGTTGACTACATGAGGGGACTGGTGCTATCTATGAACATAAGACTGCAAAGTTGTATAGACAATAATGGAGCTTCCACCAAATATTAATTATTGTTTATTATTTATCATTATATATCATTATTTAATATAAAATAAATTTAAAATAAAATGGATATTTTAAAACCAAACTTCCTTATTTTCGTTTTTAAAATCATAATCTATTTTAATCAAAAAAAACTTCTTTCTATACTTTCCATTTTGTTAAATTTTGTAAAATATAATATTTTGATTTTTTAATTTTAATCGACCTGTTGTAGGTACACCGCTGGTAACGTCACTTTGACGTAAAAGTTGCGTTTAAACGAGGTAAAAATTTAAAAAATCGGCTTCTAGATACGTAAGCCTGTAAACTATTCAATGACCGTAACTGTACAGCTGGTTCCTAAAAAAACTGTTACGCCTCTTAGTAAGATTTAAACATTTTGAGCAGTGTATGATTGGTCTGACATTATATTATATTTATTATGACAGACAAATAATAAAATAAACAAACAAACAGCCATTTTTAGAGGTTGAACAGAATAAGTTATCTGACAAATTTTAAGATTTGGCAGTGACAGTGACAGCATGTAGGTACATAATAAGCATTTATCCTTCAAAATACACTGCTCAATTTTCTACAAAATACGCTTTAAGAGTCGTATCAGTCTTTTTTGGAATCAGCTGTAGGTACATACCATTTACTGACAATTTTTAGTATTTTTTTATTTAAGTTAAATTCCTCGACAAGTAAGGCCGTTGGCATGGTACAGTTGATTTCGTAAACATATTTTAGTATAATGTGTAGTGTGTGTTGAGTAAATGTCTTGTTACTTAGTAAAGTCAACTGCATTGTCCTTACAAAGAGACGCTAATTGTATCTTATTTATGCTTACATAAAACTATTGAATTATTATTCGTCTTATGTTAACATGCCCTCATTTTCACCATCATTCAGTAGGAGTAGCAGGCGGTGCTTGCTTATTTCGATTTTTGATCTAAATTTTGTGAAATTACTAGATCACCTTTCGTGTCTTCTTCGTTATGGGTTGTTGTTTTGTATTTGTTGTCCGTTTTTATTTTTGGTCATTTTGCTTACGTGCTGGTCCACCTCTCTTTTCTGTTTTTTGTCCATCTCATTATGCCGTCGCTTTAGCACTGTTCTCTTACTTAGTGTGTCACTCACTTCTGTCTTTCTTGGTATGTCATTTAGTCTGTCTTAGATTAAAGATCTTAGTATCAGTATACGCTGTGAGCTCGTACGTAGAGGGGATATTTAAAAGTTCGTGAGCGCCAGTAGTGACAAGTCAGGGAACCTTTCCTGGAAATTTGACATAAATGTCAAAGTGATTAATTTAAAATTGAAATTAAAAACATTAATTAGAAAAAATATTAGTTGGTCAAAGCTGTGGTATATATTTTTACCTTAAATATACTTACGTTTTAGATACTGAATTTAAGATTTTTTAATATTCCGTAATAATATGTAATTATAAATTAATCTATTAATCTTAGCGCCATGAACACGATAGTTGTGAAAGTATCTGAAGTAAGAAATTAATATTTCATCAATAGAGCGTCAAAATGATTAGCAAAATCTTTAAAAAGTCGATTACAATTTAATTATTTTTTTGGGTTGTAAATATTAAGCGATAACAATTAAATAATAAATTTAAAAATTACCGGCGAAAGCTGCATTAGTAATCCGCTAGTGGCGACACCAGCGAAGCTCAGAGCTTCTTTATTACTTTACTTGGTCGCATGAATGATTTGTAAATTTTGCACTACTTTCTATCGTACATTGGTACCATTGTACCATTTTCCAGATGGAATATTTAGGGTTTACAATATTGTAGAGGATTTTTGGCTAGTGTTTTCACTTCATTTTTCAAAAACATATGCAACACACAATACACAAACACTCCCACGCACAGAACCGCATAAAGCATAATGTAAATAACGCAGATTCACACAAAATAATCAGAATTTGATATACCATACGGCATAAAACATCCAAACTCAGATCTTTTCAGCCAAAGAATGGCTGTTATCTACAACACCATGGCCAACATGTCAACATTAGTTTTGATAAGACATAACCTCCTCAACACGTTGGCGGTTATATACTCTTTCAACACATAAAAAATGAATAACCATTTTCAATTTCGTTGCAAAACGAAAATACAGCCGCAACATATTCCAGTCCAATCAGAGAGTGCAACAAGCAACTTTACCGCGCTGAGCAGATGGGACGTGAATTACAAATAAATTGTAAAATTCCCTCATCTTTCTCAGTATCAGCATCCGTATGGCTTGCAAATTGTAGAAGCCTCGAAGGTGTAACCAGAGAAGGTTCCCATTGTTTTCAGTCTGGTGGGGTGTAGAGTAACATTATGTTGCTTTATATGCCGTTAGAGTGAAAACTTAGTCTTTTGGTAGCAGTTGCCGCTAGGGCATCTATGTAATTTCGTTCGTTGCAATCCGGGACTGCACGCCGGTGTTTGTTTTGGTTGGATCAGAGAGAGAGCAGCATATGTGCCTCCTGATGAGAGACTAATAAGTTTCGAAACCGGTAGAGGTGCTTGCTGCACTCTCTGATTAGACTGGAATATGTTGCGGCTATATTTTCGTTTTGCAACGAAATTGAAAATGGTTATTCATTTTTAATTTATATGTTTACTCCGATTGGAGTACGAAGGGAACCATTCTCGTTGGAACTTTACCGCGCTGAGCCGATGGGACGTGAATTATAAATTGTAAAATTCCCTCATCTTCCTTAGTCTCAGCATCCGTATGGCTTACAAATTGTAGAAGCCTCGGAGGTTTAACCAGAGAAGGTTCCCATTGTTTTCAGTCTGGTGGGGTGTAGAGTAACATTATGTTGCTTTATATGCCATTAGAGTAAAAACTTAGTCTTTTGGTACCAGTTGCCGCTAGGGCATCTATGCCATTTCGTTCGTTGCAGTCCGGGACTGCACGCCGGGGTTTGTTTTGGTTGGATCAGAGAGAGCAGCATATGTGCCTCCTGATGAGAGACTAATAAGTTTTGAAGCCGGTAGAGGTGCTTGCTGCACTCTCTGATTAGACTGGAATATGTTGCGGCTATATTTTCGTTTTGCAACGAAATTGAAAATGGTTATTCATTTTTGATTTATATGTTTACTCCGATTGGAGTACGAAGGGAACCATTCTCGTTGGAACTTTACCGCGCTGAGCAGATGGGACGTGAATAATTCTACATAATTTTACAATTTATAATAATTATTATAAATTGTAAAATTCCCTCATCTTCCTTAGTCTCAGCATCCGTATGGCTTGCAAATTGTATAAGCCTCGGAGGTGTAACCAGAGAAGGTTCCCATTGTTCTCAGTCTTTTGGGATGTAGAGTAACATTATGTTGTTTTATATGCCATTAGAGTGAAAACAGTCTTTCAACACAATTTCTTATTATTATTTTTTGAAAACGATTTCCGGATCGGAAATGGAAACATCAACTTTTATAGGTAAAACTATAATTGTCATTACAATCAATAATTGTGGCAAATCCCATATAAACACAATATTTCCTATTCTTAAGGTTCCATCTTCTATCGAAGGTTGGATATGAACATGGCAATTCTTATTTCACTTTCAGCAGCTTTAAATAGTTGTTTAGAGCTCAGACTAAAGCATTCCCTTAGATTCCGTAATCAGGAGGTTCGTCTTCTTCCTACATCACTTTTACCTTTTATTTTGCCCTCTATAATCAAACGCACCAGACTATAACGAGGACCTCTTATGGGTCATTCCACGAATATACGACTCTCTTGGATTATCGCGAAAACGAATATTTTAGTGTACAACATAGGAAGTAGATACGAAAGTAAATGGCTCTAATAATTATTCCAATAAACAGCAATATAATTTTGAATTTACTTTCATTTTTCTTATTTTACACAGCAAAATATTCGTTGTCGAGATAATCCAAGAGGTTCGTATATTCGTGGAATAGGGTCTTCATGACTTCTGTATAATTCCTTCCCTACCTATCGTCTACCCATGATACATTCTTCGATAATACCAACCTTCACGGATCCGTTGAGTAAATTTCTAAAAACGTAGCAACGCAATAAGCTTAGCGCTCTTTCACATTATAAGAATTTAAACGTGCGAGGGTTAGAACGCACGACGACATTCCAATGGTGGCGCATGTAATCGTATGAAGCCTTTCTCACTAGACGGTAGTTGAAACGTTCCGCGAAGTCGCCGTGTTTATGCCGTCCCTCGTCTACAACAACAGACGGCAGTCGTGCCGTCTTTACGCACCCAGTAGCATAGGGACTTAAAGCATCCTTTCATAATATGATACTGTCGTTCAGTCTCACGAAGGTAGTTTCTTTGGTTGCTTGGTACATTATTTTCATTTACACTTTGTGGCTGTTTGAAGTAGGTGCATATATTTTATATTATGATGTCTCAGATTGATAGTGAAATATTAATAACATTAATTGAAGCGAGACCTGTTCTTTGGGACAAAACAATATAAATATATAAAAATAGAAACTTGACGAGAAATGCTTGGAATGGTGTATGCCGTGCACTTAACAGTGAATTTGACAAATTAGGTGATAAAGAAAAAAACGCATTTTATAACTACAGCCAAATTAATTATATGTTACTGATGACAACAGTAATTAAAACTGCTAAGTATATTATAATAAAATTTATTTTACATAGTTGCAATTAACGTTGAGTATAGAGCGTGTTCCATCAATATGTGTGAATATAAAAATATATAAATAGTATCTTTTTGCGTTAATAGGATGGATCCAATGAATTATATACCTATACCCATATAATAGTATACCTTTTCTAGGAAATTATATTTAGTTTTATATGGTAAACGACTCGGTGAAGACTGGAGTAGGGCGGCGGTCACGCCTTGTGAGGAATTATCTAAAAACAACATTTAAAACGAGGGGAACAACATTTAAAAATGAATGGATGACATAGGGTCTTTTAAATTCTGTACATGGAAAACAGATATTGTAATGTTGTTCTGAAGCTGTTTCCTTGTGGAATTTTTGTGAAAAACTATTCTAAATGGGAAGTAAGCCACAATTTAACTAAAAAAATAATTTTATTAACGTTTAGACGCCCAAATCGGATGTAGAAACGTTAATAAAATCATTTTTTTAGTTCAATTGTGGCTTATTTCCCATTTATAATAGTTTTTCATTGGTATCCCGAATAAAGTACGTGCCCCCTAGTGACGGGATACGGGCAACAATACATTGGCTTATAGGGCAGTCCTTACAGTAGGGATCCTCGCCTATACAGAAAAATGCAGGCGGGTGTGGGGTAATATTGCACTTTGGTTGCATTGGTGGTGTATTGGCTAAACGTGCAGGGCAGGGTATGGTGCTGATAGAAAAGGCATTCAGGCATCAAATATCCAAAAATCTTTTCAGGCCATAATAATGAAAAGACCTTCTCCAAACGCAATAAAAACTTACACTGAAATGATAGCATCTCCTGAGGTAAAATGTTCCGGAAGTAAAATAAGCCTCCGTTCGGATCTCCGGGTGAGGACTATCTCAGGGGGAACACCATTACAGGTTAGAAAAATCAGGATAGGGTCTTGGAATCTTGGTAGTCTTACAGGTAAGAGTCTGAAGTTAGTGGATGCGCTCAAACGAAGAAGAGTTCAAATTGCTTGTATTCAAGAAACTAGGCGGAAAGGACAAAGGGCGAAAGAACTAGGTGATGGATATAAATTGTGGTATGTAGGGAGTAGTAACACTAGAAATGGAGTTGGTATAATTGCTGATAGTGAAATGAAAGATAACGTAGTAGAAGTTGTAAGAACGAGTGATATAATGATGTCAGTGAAATTTCTAATTGATAAAGAGGTATTGAATGTTGTGTGTGTGTATGCTCCTCAAACAGGTCTGGGTGAGAATGAAAGAAGAGCTTTCTATGACTAATTAGAAGACGCACTGAGTGATATTCCAGCAGAGGAGAAAGTTATATTAGGAGGTGATTTCAATGCACATGTGGGCCGAGCCAAGACAGGATATGAAACAATACATGGGGGATTAGGCTTTGGAACTAGAAATGAAGCCGGGGATGACATGCTAGAATTAGCAACAGCATTGGATATGGCGATTGTTAACACATTCTTTAAAAACAGAGAAACTCAACTTATAACCTACAAAAGTGGACAACATAAATCCCAAATAGACCACTTCATGATAAGGCTAGAAGACATACGTGAATGCAAGGACTGCAATTTAATAGTTAGTGAGACAGTAAGCCAACAACATAAGCTGCTTGTTCTGGACATCGAAGTAAAAAGCAAAATTAAACAAAAATATCGAAGAGGACCACAAAAAATCAAGTGGTGGATGCTAAAAAATGAGAAGGAAGGTCTATTCAGGGAAAGAATAGTAGAAAAAATATGTTGGGACATGAAAGGAATCCCTAACACAATGTGGAGAAAAATGGCCAATATTATTAGAGAGACGGCTATTGAAATATTTGGCAAAACGTCAGGAAAGAAGTTTGAGGATAAAGAGACTTGGTTGTGGTCAAATTAAGTACAAGGAAAAATAAAAGAGAAGGGAAAATTATAAAATTATATAAAAAGTGGCAAGAAACCAGATCGGACATAGATCTTCAAAACTATATGATCGCCAAAAAGCAAGCGAAAGTAGCAGTAGCAAAAGCTAAAGCAGAAGCGTATTCAAACCTATACGATCAACTTGATACCAGGGAAGGCGAAGCAAAGATATATAAAATAGCCAAACAAAGAGCAAAGAAAGCAAGAGATTTTAATCAGATTAGATGTATCCGAGATGAAAATAATAAAATACTAATTCACGAAAAGGATGTTAAAAAGAGATGGAGAAAGTATTTTGACAGTTTATTAAATGAAGAATTTGACAGACAGCCTGTGGTGTTAACGGAGACAGTAACAGCAATGGTTACCAGAATAACAAACGAGGAAGTAGCTCAAGCGCTTCAAAAAATAAAGAAAGGAAAAGCAGTCGGACCAGCTGATATTCCTGGGGAAGTATGGAGAGCATTGGGAGAGACAGGAATAAGTTGGCTAGCAGGTCTATTTAATAGAATTATGGAAGTTGGACAAATGCCAGACGAATGGAGAAGCAATATATTAGTACCTGTCTACAAAAACAAGAGAGACATACAACAATGCACAAACTACAGGGCTATAAAACTACTTAGCCTCACCATGAAAATATGGGAGAAAGTAATTGATAGACGGATTCGTGAAGAAACCGAAATATCCGGTAATCAATTTGGCTTTATGGAGGGCTGATCAACAACAGATGCAATTTTCATTGTAAGGCAACTGATAAAAAATACAGGAATAAAGAGACCAACGCTCATATGGTATTCATTGATTTTGAGAAAGCATATGATAGAGTTCCTCGAGAGATTCTGTGGTGGGCACTCAATAAGAAAGGAGTCCCTGGCGAATATGTAAAGATTGTGAGAGATATGTATGAGGGAGTAACAACTAGTGTTAGAACAGGTGTGGGAGAGACTGATAAATTTCAGGTGAAAGTAGGATTGCACCAAGGCTCCCTTAGTCCTTATTTATTCTCATTAGGCTTGGACCAGATAACAGCGAAACTACAGGGTAGTATTATATAGTTCCTAATGTATGCTGATGATGCAGTGTTAATAAGAAATGGTGAAAGAGACTTAGAACAAAAACTGGAACAGTGGAAACAAGCTCTGGAGGAAAAAGGTTTAAAACTTAGTAGGAAAAAAACAGAGTATTTGGAATGTTCATTTAAAGATGGAGTTACGACAAATAAAATGGTATCTTTGGATAGTGAAATAATTGTGAAAAGCAATAGTTTTAAGTACCTAGGATCGGTTTTACAGAGTAATGGAGAAATAGATGGAGATGCATGCAGTAGAATTAGGGCTGGATGGATGAAGTGGAAAGAAGCGAGTGGTGTGTTGTGTGACAGAAAAATTCCAATGAAGCTGAAGGGAAAATTCTATAAAACAGCCATAAGATCGGCTATGATGCACGGAACTGAATTTTGGGCAGTTAAAAAGAAAGAGGAACAACGAATGCATGTTGCGGAAATGATAATGCTTAGATGGATAAGTGGAGTGACAAAGAAGGATAAAATTAGAAATGAGATATTAGGGGAAGTCTAGGTGTGGCACCAACTGATGCCAAAATGAGAGAGCATAGGTTAAGATGGTTTGGTCATGTTCAACGTCGAGACGTTAATCACCCAATACGAAGAATAGCTAAAGTGCAGATTCCTGGAAGGAGTAGAAGAGGAAGACCAAAAAAGACCTGGGGGGAGACGATAAGGCAGGACATGTTGGTAAAGGGGATTAACATTGATACGACCCAAGATAGAATTGTGTGGAGAAATGCAATTAGGGAAGCCGACCCCGCATATGGATAAGGCAAAGAGAATGATGATGAATAGTTTATTTCATAGATTGTATGGGCTAATTCTTATTGTGGCCAAGATCCCACAAATAACTTGGTAGAACAACGATTATAAAAACAAATTAAGGCTTTTAATTAAAAAACCTAAATAAGAACTGACAAAATAGAAATTGCAAATGAATTAAATACGCATTACAGTACATTAGGACAAAAGTATGGACAAAAAATACCCATTTGTAATGATACATCGTAATGATACATATCAGATATCGTATCATGTACTTACCTCAGCCACAAAGTGTAAACAAAAATAATATACCAAACAACACGGAAAAATATCTTCGTGCGACTCAATTCTTACCCTCAAACCACACGGACCACGCTGCAGCGCTACGCTGTGGATCCACAAAAGTAGTTTACCGTGGGTTCTTATGCGAGCGACTGTGGCCGGCTACACTCGCTCGTGTGGGGTGCGCCGGCCACTCTACATAAGAGCCCACGGTAAATCATCGTCAGCCACTCTGTGGATCCACAGAGTAGCGCTGCAGCGTGGTCCGTGTGGTTTGGCTCTTATTGTGTGAAAAGGATAGCGATGGTTTAGTGTGAAAACCTCGTATCTCACTTTTTTTTAGAAAATGACATTTTGGTGGTTTTAGTTTGAAAACCTTGTATCTCACGATTTACAACTGTTAGAAAAAATCCAAATACACTAGACTATTTTCTACAGCCGAAAAAAGAAACCACGTATATCAATTGCTCTCTTGATTTAGTGTGAATACCACGTATATTTATAACCAAGAGTTTGGTACTTAATTTGGAGCATTTGTTTGAGAGATTCGACTTGGAGAAATGTTTTTTGTGAACAGCAAAAGGTAGTCCTGTGTACAGAAACATTTTATAAACCTTAAATTAAAAGATTTGTACTGTATCAACCTAGTATTTGGAGGTGTGCAATAAGCTCTGAAAAATGAAAACCTCGTAAATAATATTAAACACAACCTCATTTAAGATGAAAAACACGTATATCAAGATATACGAGGTTATCATAGTTACTTGGGCAAAGGCTCTATATACTGCAAGGATATTTACGTGTTTTTCATAGTTAATATTTGTATTTCCAATTTAATAGCAACATATAACACTTTTAGCTCTAGGCCAATATCAGATATTTATCTCAATGTGCTCGAATTAAAAATATGTAGCGGTAATTTTTGTTTTTAGGTTATATTATGCAGAAAATCAGTTTTTTGCCTCTCCTGTAAAATTGTAATTTAATGAGATACGAGGTTTTCACACTAAGCCATCGATAGGTGCTCAAAACTACCGCATGAGGAAACCCTCTCACGTTCAAAATTCTTATAATGTGAAACAGCCCTTATCCTTACATCCATTCTTACACCACTACTTCATAATAGATATTTCATTTTCATAAATTTTGCCCTTACTATTTGTATACGGCTTTTAATCTCTTATGTTTTTTCTGCATTTTGCCAACCGATGTAAACACAATATTTACTCCTAGTTTATTTTAGTTTATGTCTATTAAGTTTATTTAAGTTTATGTCTATTCCTGCTTATATTAGAATATAATCTAGTTATTATTTTGTGCCTTTTATCTTCATTCAAAAGATTGTAGAAATCCCTTTGCTCAAGTACATTTCAGATAATCCCTATTTGTGTTCAATTTTTCCATCTACTTATCTCCTCTTTTTATCTCATAAAGGTATCTAATGAAATAAACATTCCAATTTTCAATTATTTTCTGTTCCATTGAAATACAAAACTACCCTCTCAATATTTTTATTAGACTGGGAAAATACAAAAGACCACGAGGCTCAGAAACCGTTAAAAGAGAGCCCTCGAGCTACAACGACAAAGGCATTAAAAAAGCAAAGCTTGAGACAGTGATCCAATAAGTTCTCAAAGATTTTAATAATGACATTAAACAGACCTACTAAGTTGATTTAGTAAATGTATTTACGTTTATAATTTCTTTAAAATTGAAAGGGAAAGCGATTAAAAAAGTTTCTTTCTGTCTGGTAGATGAGACTTTTGTTTCATCTCTAAATCGTTTATATTGGGTTTATTGTTTTTTCAAACCAGACGTAATTAAAACCCATCGGATAAATTTACAAATACACTGACCCGCAAAAATAACCGGATACTAATGTACACTTCTCCAAGAAATTAACGTCAATTTCCTAAATCTACTGTGCGATTTAAATAATTTTTTTTAATATGTTATAGCTCTATTCTTATGTCGCTGTAATAATGTTGTGGTTAGACAGCTAAATTGTTATTGTATACCGGGTGTATCAATTAAACGGTGTTTTTTCTTCAAAGTTAGAAATAGCCTGTGGAATATTCTAGCATTTAAAAAATACTGAATTAAAACTCAACTGTAGCCTCAGGTTTCCTTAACAATTTGTTTTTTGATTCATTCGCTTAACAATATCTGTCCGTGCTGTTAAAAAAGTAGCTCCCCAAACCATTATAGACCATCCATTAAATTAAATCGTTATGCATGTTACACTTGGCACAACGCTCATTTGATTTCGGATTATTCTTAAGAGTCGATAGAGGCAAAATCTGGATTCATATGTAAACACAACGTTTTCCTAGTCGTCATTATTCCAGTTTACGTGTGCTCTGTCAAATTGTAATATAGCTCTGCGGTGGTATGCAGTTGGGCCTATAGCTGATCTTCGAATACACACAATGAATGTGCTACAAGACGTCTCCTAACGGTATCAATGCTGGGTTGGATATTATGAATCACACTAAGTTCCCTTAAAGATTCCTTGACGTGGTCATTCTCTTAAAGCGCATAATCTAATACAATGGTCTTGAACCACCGTAGTAACTTGAGGTCTACGTTGTCCGGAACGTCGGTTGTAAGTGTATATTTCTCTAAAGCGTTAAACAATACGGGAAATTGATGTATGTGCAACTCTCAACCTCCGACGGATAGCATGGTAGCATGGTAGAAGTCCTTCGTTTTGTAAGGTCACTCACTGCTTGAACACACTCATCGCGAGTCAAATTCCTTGTAGCGCGTTCCATTTCCACCAATCAACAAAAAAAATACGGACTTAATTTGAAATTTTAAATAATAAATATACTAATTTTCACCACAAACCAGACACTTTTTGACTCATAACAATTTGACATTTATCAAATTGTGAATGTCTCATAGCCTACTTTAGGCTTGTTTATTAAAGTAAGCAGAATATGAGGGTATATTGATAAAAAACATGGCTAGTTGTTCTTCTTCTAAAGGTGCCTATCTTCTGGAGATGTTGGCGACCACATTGACCCATCTTATTCTATTTACGGCAGCTCGAAATAGATCAGTTGACGTTAGACCAGTCCACTTTCTAAGATTGGCCAGCCAGGATATACGTCTACGTCCAGGGCCCCTCTTGCCCTCAATCTTGCCTTGTAGCATCAACTGTAGAAGTCGCTAGTTGTTACCTAACTTTTTTACTATCCAACATAAGCGAATGCATCAAAAAACAAAATGTTAAGGAAACCTGAGGCTACGGTTGGGTTTTAATTTCAGTATTTTTTAAATACTAGAATATTCCACAGGCTGTTGCAAACTTATAGAAAAAAACACAGTTTGATTGGTACACCTGGTATATAATGATAATTTGCCTGTCTAACAACAACATCATTACAGCGACATTCTTAAAGAATAAGGCTTAAAAAATCACTAAAATCGGACAACAGATTTAGAAAATTTGCGTTAATTTCTTAGAGAAATGTACGTTAGTGTCCGGTTATTTTGGCAAGTCTGTATAATACATACGAGACAATTCATCTACATAGTTGTACATAGTAAAGTTACGTTGTATCTATCTATAGGTACTGCAGATTTAGAAAAATTAGCGTTAATTTATTGGAGGAGTGTACATTAGTGTCTGGTTATTTTTGCGGGTCTGTACAATATATACGAGACTATTCATTTACAAAGAAAAGATACGTTGTATCTACAGATACTGCAAAAGGCGAATTTTGAGGCAAGTTGTGTGTAAGTGAGTGGTTTTAAGTATGTGTACATTCTTTTAGGAGAACTTAACCATTTCTTGCAAAGGACCAAAGAAGAAATTTGAAAATTTTTGTAATGTATAGTCGTTATATTTAAAACCATGTAATAAACTGTGCTTAAAATGCTTTGGTTTATGCTTTTAAGAAAACCTTTAAGAAAATACTACGTTATCATAATCAAACCACACGCGTCCACTGCTGGACATAGACCTACTTCAGCTCTTTTCATCTGTTTCTGTCTTGTGCGGCTTGCATCCAGTTATTGCTAACACGCTTCAGAACGTCGTACATCTGGCTGATGAACGTCCTCTGATTTGTAGTGCTTTTTTTCTTGGCGTTCACTCAACAATACATTTTCTCCATCGATTGTCTTGTAATCTTGCGACGCATCCTGCCCAATTCCATTTTAGCGACGAATTTTATCGATAGCGTATGTTATCTGTGGTCTACGATGTATATGTTCGTTTGGAATTCGATACCTCAGAGAGACACCCAACATTTGGTGCTTCATAGCCCACTGAGTTACGCGAATCTTGTTCACTACCTTTTTGGTGAGTGGTTTTCGTTCCATAAATGAATACCGGTAACACACACTGGTCAAAGATTTTCTTTTGAAGCATATCGGTAGGTTCGATTTAAATACATAGTTTACTTTACAGACTGCATATTGTAGAGTCCCTTCATTCTCCTTTATTCGTCGTCTTCTTGCCTTATAAATTGTAAAATGTAGAGATTAAGGACGTAACCAGAAATTGGTTATACAAGAGGTTTCAGATTTACGGATCTAGGTATTCTCATTTCTTTAAAGTAAATAAATTATAGAAACGAAAAAACCCAAAAGACTCCATTTTCAAACAAATAAATATTTAAAAATAAAATCTTTGGATTTCTTAATTCGGAAACAGATTCTCTCTTATACCTATTACCCATCCTTCTAAAATTTGCAACGAGGAAAGGGCGATGAATGCAGAGACATGGGGAATCTATATGGTTGCACTCCACAACACATCAATTCAACAAGGCAAAGATCAAGAAATCTGTTTCCTAGTACTCAATACGTGAGTAAAAATGCAGATAGATAAAGGCATTTTATATTGAATTTCGATTCAGAGATCATTACCATGTCTCTATGGACCATTTCAAACTTTTGTTCTCCTCAGGAGAGCTTGTAATGGTGCTCTGAATAGAAATTAGACATATTTGCCAAGTATGCCAATTACAAAGAAATAATCAACAGTTAGATGCACTCGCGACCTCTATTAAAGAAACGACGAAACCCAAAAGATTCCATTTTCAAACAAATAAATATTTAAAAATAAAATCTTTGGATTTCTTAATTCGAAAACAGATTATCTCTTATACCTATTACCCTTTCTTCTAAAATTTGCAAGGAATAAAGGGAGATGAATACAGAGACATGGGAAGTCTATATAGTTGCACTCCACAACACATCAATTCAACAAAGCTGTTTCCTAGTACTCATTACGAACCCAAAAGACTCCATTTTCAAACAAATAAATATTTAAAAATAAAATCTTTGGATTTCTTAATTCGGAAACAGATTTTCTCTTTTACACATTACCCTTTCTTCTAAAATTTGCAAGGAATAAAGGGAGATGAATGCACAGACATGGGGAGCCTAGTTGCACTCCACAACACATCAATTCAACAAGGCAAAGATCAACAAATCTCTTTCCTAGTACTCAATACGTGAGTAAAAACGCAGGTAGATAAAGGCATTTTATATTTAATTTCGATTCAGAGATCATTATATCATCTCTTTATGGACCATTTCGAACTTTTGTTTTCCTCAGGACAGCTTGTAATGATGCTCTGAATCGAAAGTAGACATATTTGCCAAGTATGCCAATTACAAAGAAATAATCAACATTTAGACGCACTCGCGACCTCTATTAAAGAAGCGACGAAACCCAAAAGACTCCATTTTCAAACAAATAAATATTTAAAAATAACCCAAAAGACTCCATTTTCAAACAAATAAATATTTAAAAATAAAATCGTTGAACTAGAATCTGTTTCCGAATTAAGAAATTCAAAGATTTTATTTTTAAATATTTATTTGTTTGAAAATGGAGTCTTTTGGGTTTCGTCGTTTCTTTAATAGAGGTCGCGAGTGCGTCTAAATGTTGATTATTTCTTTGTAATTGACATACTTGGCAAATATGTCTCCTGAGGAGAACAAAAGTTCGAAATGGTCCATAGAGAGATGGTAATGATCTCTGAATCGAAATTAAATATAAAATGCCTTTATCTAAATAAATTATATTACTTGAATGATAATGAGATATTCTTTAGAAACTGTCCATAATATAAAAAAAAACAGAAAATTCAGTTTCTTTTGGTGGATTTCAATAGTCACAGCACCAATAGATACAAATCGACATTTATTGAAGGAGTGGATAGAAGCCAATCAATTGGCACTCTTTCACTACTCGTGATTATTCTGTACTTTCGTTATCAAAAGATAAGGACGCTACACCTAAAGTAGCTGCTTCATAAGCTCCTACCTCCAGTAAGGCTGTATCAAAAGAGTCTATAAACCAATTCCAAAGACCCGTGCACCTAGAGATACCCTTGATTCAACACCCTTGATAAGATTCAACTTCACAGAGCCAAAAGGGAAAAATTTTGCAGAATATAAATACATTCCTATCAATAATGTGGACTCAATCCCAAAGATTTATGATGTTGTTCTGAAGCTATTTCTTTGTGGCATTTTTACAATCAACTATTTGCAATGGGAAATAAGCCACAATTTTACCAAAAAAAAAAATGATTTTATTAACGCTTCGACGCCCAAGTCGGGTATAGTTGTCAAAATACAAAATAATACTAAATTAAACAAAAATGTTGTTGCTTAGTAAAAATTCTTCTTATAATTTATTTAATCTGATTCATTTATATCGGCAATTCAGACATGTATTATACATTTTAAAGTAAAAGACTTTAAAATGATATTGCCAATATTGATGAGTTGCGTTCCTGGGATGACTTTACTAAAAGATAGTTCATTTGATTACATGAAATCAACCCAACTCAAGAATATCCGCCATAAAAAATCATAGCATGTGATCTGTCTTTAAAAAGAGAACCAAATGCAACGGTGGCAGTAGAATTCTCGCGTTAGAGACTCCATAGTAAATCACGAGGGAAAACCAGGAAAAACCTCGTGGTACTATCCCGACGTCGTAAGTATTTGTGCTTACATTTAGTTTACTCTAAAATCTAATACCAAATTCCGACTTTAATATATGTATATATGCTATTTTAAATTAGAAATAATACTAATAATACATAGATATTATATACATAATACTAAAATATAAAATATGTACTAACTCGATATGTTACTGACTTACTAATCGTGATATTTTCTTTCTATTGACTTCCTCTTTTAGTATGGGTAACCACATCCTACTGAATTCTACCGAGGAATTTGCGACACAATTTGTTTCATTTAGCATAATTATAGCCGCTTCTTTGATTTTTCTCTTTTTACTATCTGTTTCTTTCAGGACTATACTTGAATCTCTCCACTGAACTCTATGTTCATTATCCCATGCGTGTTGACATATTTGAGATCTATCAAATTCTCTATTTTTTATATAAGACTGATGTTTACTTATCCTAAGGTTGAATGGTCTTAATGTTTCAACTAAATAAAATTATTCGCGTTCACAAGGTATTTTATAAATACAATTCTTTGTTCTTTCTTATTCATTGTTAGGTTTAGTTTTAGATAGAATAGATCTCAATGTGTTTGTTGTTTTGAATGTTGTTGAAATGTTGACTTTATTTCCTATTGTTTTAAGTTTCTCGGATAAAGAAGCATGACATGGGTGATCAGAAATATTCTGATTAAATATGAATTTCTGCTTCTTCTTCTCGTAGCACTACAATCCGGGTGGGTTATGGCTGACTGCAAAACATGCTTCCATCTCAAACGATCTTCCATGATAGTTGCGTCAGTGTGTCCCATTATTATTAAATCTGATCATATATAATATATCTCCATCGCATTCGTGAACTTTCTAAGTGATTTCTCCCTGTCAGGGCTTCTTCCCAGATAAACTTGGCAGTGCGGTTATTAGGGAGCCCGCAATGAACATGGCCCGCACCGCAGATCTTAGACATTGGGATTTTATCTTTTGGACTACGTTGCTAGCCCAATATATCTGCCTGACCTCGACATTTGTTATCATTCGGTATTGGTTAGAATTGGGATGCTGATAGGTTCCGAAGATCCTGCTAAGTATTTTTCTCTCAAAACATATTTTCGTTGCATTGTTTTTGTCAGCGTCCACGTCTTACGCCCATATATGAGCACCAGGTCAATTAATGTTTTCTTCTTCTTCTTAACGTGACCTATCAAGTCTTCTTGACGTTGGCGATTAACATGGCGAAACTCTCTCTGTCTCAAGCTATTCTAAATAGGTTTTTTGCTTTCTTTTTTCCTGTCCACCCCCGGATATTCTTCAACCAAGAGGCCTGCTTTCTACCAATTCTTCTGCGTCCTTCGATTTTACCCATCATAATAAGTTGAAGAATATTATACCGGTCTCCCCTTACTACGTGTCCAAAATAGGCCATCTCTCTATATTTGGTGGCGGGCTATCTCGATTCTACATTTTATCTCTTTATCTGGATCTAGTTGTTCAGTAATATGGCAACCAAGATATTTAAAACTGGGTACTTTTTGAATTATATGACCATCAACATAATATAACCGTGAATCTTGATGGGCCAAACGGCTAAATACCATGTATATTGCTTTTGAACAGTTTACGTTTAGGCCAAACTCTCTTCCCACTGTGTCAATGGCATTTAAAAGGTGTTGTAATTCATTCATATAATCACTTAAATAACTGTATCGTCTGCATATCTGATTGTATTTATCAGAATTATTCCATTAATTTTCACACCCCATTCCAAAGTATGCAGCGCTTCCTTAAATATTCTATCTGAATATAAATTGAATAACAGCGGGAATAGTATACAACCCTGCCTGACACCTCTTTGTATTTTGCATATTTCTGTTGATTTTCCATTTATGCAAGTTGTCGCTGTTTGACGCCAGTGTAATTTTTCTGATTCGTATATCTTGACTGTCAAATCCTTTATTCTTTAATATTTTAATTAATTTGTGATGTTTTACTCGATCAAAGGTTTTCTCATAGTCAATAAATACAGCAAAGACGTCTTTCCTTTGAACTCGGCATTTCTGCAAGAATACATTTAGTGCAAAGAGTGCGTCCCGTGTTCCCAGTCCATTTCTGAAGCCAAATTGTGTTTCATCATGGTCTTCTTCACATTTATCGCTGATTCTACTGTGGATGATACGTAGAAAGATTTTCAAAGTGTGGCTCATAAGGGTTATCATTCTTTTATCGCTACAGTTTTTCGGACGTTGTTTTTTGGTAGGGTTATCACTGTTTTACTGTTTTATATTACATCCTGATTTATTCGATGTCATATTTTTGTCCTCAACTCAAAATCAATAATATCAACGATATCAACAAGTAGTTCAACATCGATTACAATTTTTTGTACTATGTGTATAAATTGAATGGTCATTTTCACAAATTTTTTTTTTCAGAAAACAACGAATTTCAATGGCCTTCCCTGGCTCCTTTAGTAAAAGAAACACACGGAGCGGACGACACTGGAATATTTGCGCTAGGACCATGGGCGCACTTGTTTACTGGCGTAATGGAAGAAAACGCCATTGCTCATCTTATGGCTTTGGCGTCGTGTACCAGTACTGAATTTGAATGTGATATTTATAAAAAAGAATCGTAAAAATAAATCTATACCTACTAAATTTATTGTTTTTCTTAAATAATGCGAGAAACGATCATGGTTATAATAATTAAATCATACAGTACAACTTCTCAACGGCAGTCAATAAAAACGCTATAAGATTATTTGAGTTTATGTGGATGTGGATGCTCGCTTTAACGGGATATAAACTCTTAAAGTTATTTTTTTAAGAGAAAGGCAACTGACCGTGTGAAATAGAAAGATAATAGTTCAACGTTCCCCAATTCTCTTTTTGTACCGAATTACAGTTATCTAAGAAAATAAAAATTATTCTACCTGCCTTACTATTATTAGACCAGGGCGCATCTGTAAAAATATTAGTACATTTGGACGTTGAGAGGTGACTCAAATTTTTTTGCAGAAATTGCTTGAAAATAAATCAAATAATAATATTTGAGTTATCCTCCCTCTCAAAAAGGTCCGGAACATTGTTTAAATAATCAAAATGTCAAAAAATTAAGGAAAAATTCGATTTTTTTCTTGGTTTTTTTATTATAACTTTAAAAGTATTCCCTTCCGAGAAAAGTTGTACTGACATAAAAGTTGCGTAATTAAATTTACTACAATATAGAGATGGTTAAAAATTTAAAAAATAGTTACTCTTGTTGTAAAATAGCAATAATTTCGAAAAAAACCATACAAAAACAAGTATTCGCATTTTACGTTTTTCAACCATTTATGCTATACTTTCGACCTTCATATTTGACCCAGAAAAAGCATATGACATAATAAAATAACACTGTAAATTTTATTAAGATCGGTTAAATAGGTTTTGCAAAATAAATTTTGCAATCCAGCTTTCGTAAAAAATATTCATTTTTTCAAAATGTTACAGGACTGAAAATAAAGCAGATAGCAAGTTGAAAATTTTTTTGCATATAGAAGTGTACTGTACCTTTCATTCACAATTTTGCAAAATTAAAATCGATTAACACCACGGCGTCAGAAATTTTTTTAAATAAACATTAATTATTGGTGCTACGCGCAGGACAGCGGATAGTTTGCTCTGATTGGGCATTGCAATGACCTTTGATAATGATTGATGCATTTTAATTTTTATTACATTTCGTTATAAATAAATAAATTTGTTTATTGCAAAATAAAAACACATACTCTATCCTTTGAAATAACACTTTTATTAGCAAAAATTTTATTTGTTCATATATTTTAACTTAAATAATAAAAGTTTATTATTTTTAAATATATGCAATTGTTTAAACAATATTTCCCAAACAATAATAAAATTAGTTTGATTTTTGTGGAATTAAAATATTAAAATACAACAAAATATAGAGTAAGAAAATAATATATTAGATAAAGATTGGAAGAAATTTTGGTGGAAATCAACTTGTGTGAATCGAACACCGCTGTCCTGCGCGTAGCACCAAAAATTATTGTTTATTTCAAAAATTTTCTGATGCCGTGGTAATTAATAGATTTTAATTTTGAAAATTGCATATGAAAGGTACAGTACACTTCTATAAGCAAAAAAAAAAATAACTTGCTATCTCCTTTATTTTCAGTCCTGTAACATTTTGAATAAATGAGTTTTTTTTGCGAAAGCTGGATTGCAAAATTTATTTTGCAAAATCTATTAAACCGATCTTAAAGAAATTTACAGTATTGTTTTACTGTATCATAAAGTTTTTCTGGGTGAAATATGAAGGTCCTAAGTGTAGCATAAATGGTTGAAAAACGTAAAATGCGAATACTTGTTTTTGTATGGTTTTTTCGCAATTATTGCTATTTTGCAACTAGGGTGACTATTTTTTAAATTTTTAACTAATTTTATATTGTAGGAAATTTAAATACACAACTTTTATGTCAGTACAACTTTTCTCGGAAATGAATTCTTTTAAAGTTATAATCAAAAAACCAAGAAAAAAATCGAATTTTTCCTTCAATTTTTGACATTTTGATTATTTAAACAATGTTCCGGACCTTTTTGAGAGGGAGGATAACACAAATATTATTATTTGATTTATTTTCAAGCAATTTTTGCAAAAAAAATTGAGTCACCTCTCAACGTCCATCTCAAAACAGATCCGCCCTGGACTATATACCTACTGATGATATTGAACCTGAAATTTAAGATCAAAAGCAGTTCAAATATTTTATAGTCCATCTTCAGGTCTTCAGGACTTGCAGCGAACACAATTTATTCCTGCTTCATAGTATTTTTGGGTTATTTATATCTATGAGATAAAATTCAAATTGAAGTTTCGAAGTTTGTCAGTAGCTTGTAAGATTTATCTTACGCTAATGATTACAAATACAACAGGCGAACGGTAGTTTTCAAAAATGAAAATTATTAAAAACTGTCGTCGTTCAACAATGGCACAAAACAGACTAGCATTTCCCTAAATTATGGCTATTGAGAATGGTGTGCTCGAAAATTTGGAATTTGAAAATATTTTAAGTAGTTTTGTTTGTATGAAACGCAGAAAAGTTGCTTTAAAATTATAAGGCTTTGCAAACTGAAAATAAATTTAATATATAATAATTTATTATTACATTATGTAATCTTCTTTTTTGCCCTTTAATTCGTCCAATTCTGAACATAGGCTTCCCCCAGTTTCCTCCATTCGCTTCTGTTTAGTGCTTTCTGTTTCCAGTGCGTTCCTCCTATCTTTTTAATGTCGTCTCCCCATCTCATCTGGGGTCGTCCTCTTGCTCTCTTTCCTGTCCATGGTCTCCATTGTTGTATCGTGCTATTCCACCTATTGTCCGTTTGTCTAGCGTTATGACCTGCGGAGCTCCATTTTAGCCTGGTTATATGTTGACCTGCGTCTTTGACTTTTGTTCTATTTCTGACCCAGTTGTTTTGCTTTTTGTCTGTCAATTTAACTTCTACCATTGCTCTCTCCATGGCTCTTTGTGTCTTTATTATTTTATCCATGTTTGCCTTGGTCAAGGTCCATGTTTGGCATGCGTATGTGAGAATTGGGAGTATGCACTGGTCAAACACTCTTGTTTTTAAGTATTGTTTTATTTTTTTATTCTTTAGGACCCATTTTAATTTTCCAAATCCTGCCCAGGCTAATCTGACCCTTCTTTTTACCTCCGCTGTTTGGTTTTCCTTATTTATTTTTATAATATGTCCCAAATATATATAATTATTAACCGCTTCTATTGTGGTGTCGTTTAGTAATACCATTGTGTAATACGTAATACTAAACGTAATAAATACATTATGTAATAAGTAATAGTATGTTATTCAACGAGCATGTAATGATGGGTATTGCTCACGATGATGGAGTTTGCGACACGAGCCGAAGGCAAGTGTCGTTATTCATGAGGGTGAGTAATAGCCATTACATGTGAGTAGAATACTATACTTTTCTACGACCTTTTTTTTATTAGTAGAAAAATTATTGTACTTTAAAATGATTCGTTAATGATAACTATAACAGAAAAAAAAACTAAAATATTTTTTTATTGCTTTAAAATTTATAATATCTTGGAATAATTTTTGTTTTAATTTCTTGACTGTTTTTTTGTTTAAGTTACACAAAAGTTCTTTTGTTAAGTCTACAAAATTTCCACTAATATACCACAGTAAGGTACACCGTTCGGAGATGGAGGGGTTATCCGAGGTTTTGGAGGGAAAAGACAGGTTTCCTAAGGGGCCTCCTAGCTTGGGTTGCCTAGGGGCCTCAAGATTCTTAATCCAGAACTGAATATAACCGTTTTCGTCAGTTTGCTGTCAACCAAATGAAAAAATGTTCATATTTGATGGTTTAAACAGCATATTTCCCGGGCTCCTAATCAAGATACAATAACGAGAATTGGCCACAAGATGTATCACGTATAATGCGAGGGCAAGGTATCGAATCTGAGAAACCCGATTTTTCACATTCGATAGTTGGAAATGGTAGGGACGATGTCGAAAATCTCTATAGACCAGGGAATTTAGCACTAAATCACTGAAATAAATCGATTTTTAAATACAGCATCTAGAGACTTGCAACCCTTTACATTGTGTTCCGGATGACGTCAGGAAAAAAGTCTACAGTAGAAAAATGGGTAGAAATGCATAATTTCATTATAGAGTATATTAGTATGTATATCCAAAAGTGCATAAACATGTCAATATCAATATATTAAGGGCCAGATTTTATTATTCGCTGGTTTTTGGGATTACTGAACACGAACACGGAATCAGAAACGAGCTCCGATTCAACTAGTGCCCAGGGTTACTGCTAGGGCACGTTATCTGGAGTTTCGAGCGTTTTCAGAGGAAATATTTTTAGGAATGGAGTAAGAATGAACACCGATAATAATTGAATATGCCGAAAATCTTAGCCTATGAGCCCTAGCAGTATTCTATTTCATCTGCTAAACAGGAACATGAAGACTTATCTTAACACGCTGAAGTATTCTGGATTGGAACCAGGAACGAGATATTCTCAGCTCAACATTCGGTAAATATTTTGAGTGCAAAAAACTCAACATGCCAAAAGTGTAATAAACGAAAAACGAAAACCCGCCTTACGCTCGTTCAAATCCAGCTTACCATGCTGTAAACAACTCATACTTAAGTAAACATCGGATAGCCTATTTCAACACCCTAAAGAATATGAAGTCCGGTTTTATTCGGAAGACGGTGCTCCCAGCTCAACACACTGTAAGAGTTTGTCTTTGGATTGACAAGTTTCTTTCTACCAGTAAGTCAAAGTGTAACTACTCAGCACGTTGTAAACATTGATATACGATTCCGACTACCAATGTACGAATTTTTTTCTAAATATTTTCGTACAGAATTTTTACTCTACTAGCGAAGAAAAAATGCTAGATTAACTAAAAAACAGCATATTATAACATGTGTACAAAAAGAAACAAAACTAAAACATTAGCAAGCCGTTTGAATTTATGCAAAGCAAGACAAAGAATACCATATAAACAAACGTTCATAATATATTCACATGGTTCATTATTGTTTATTTATAGAGTAGGCTTTATGGTGGACGCTGAATAAAAAAGGAGTTCTGACTCTGAGTCTGAGTATGTGAAGATTATGTATGATGAGTAAACACTCATCAGACTTTTATATGTTTAAATATAGGCTATATGGTATTACCCTATTCTTCTTTTGGTGCCTATTCGTTTTGAATTCTGGCTATAATTGGTTTATTAAATGTGCTTTAAATAGATTAGTTGTTGTTGTGGAGATCCATTTCGTCAAGTTTTTTAACCATGATATTCTTCTTCTCCCAATTCCTCGTTTTCCGAGTACTTTGCCTTGAAGGATTATTTTCAGTAATCTGTATTTAGTGACGTTTCTCATTATGTGTCAGAGATATTCTAATTTTTTCCTTTTAATCGTATACATCACTTCTCTTTATTTCCCCATTCTTCGTAGTACGGTCTAGGTGGTTATCTTGTCCGTCCATGATATTCTTAGGTTTCGCCTGTATAGCCACATCTCGAAGGCTTCAAGTTTTTTCTCCATCGCTTGAGTGAGTGTAGTATAGTGAGTACACTATACTATAAAATAATAAGAGCTGAAAGTGATCGAAGCAAGCAGAAATACAATTAGTGAAAAACAGTTGGAGAATTTAAATGTGATGGACGAACCAGGTTCACAATACCAGTTTTAGAATGACAGGTAGAAATAGAAAGTATATTTAAAATATAGTAGCATAAAGAACCACCGGGTCTAGAATAGAGTCATTGGTCAATCTCTATTCTAAAATTGATGTGATAATCAGATTAATTATCAGCAATTCAACGAAACTAATATTAGCAGACGCTAGGCTAAATACTACTATTAGAGTGGTCACTGGTGGCTAATAGTGGACGGCCTTCAGATATGAAGGGTAACTGAAATTATGTTGTATAAGCAGTCACCGACTAACCAGTTGCGATATTAGGGAATGTGGTGGGTACCCGTAGATTCCAGGGGTTTTTTGACCCGGGATACTAGTGCCTGTTTAGGGTCCCTTATCCAAGGTTACGGATGAAGACCACAACGGCAGATATATCGGAAAGGACACCTTTGGTACGGTATGGATGGCGGAAGTGGCAACCTCTTGATTTTAGGGGAGAGATTAAATGTCCAGCAAACGACGGCACTGTTGCCAGATTTACCTTTTTCCTTTTAGCGGGAATTTTAAAATTAGTCTAATGCCACTTTGGTTTTAAAAGAGAGTTCTGTATTCTTAAATTTATAACCTTACTTTTACAAGTAATTAGGATTATTTTATTTAAATGTAAATATTGAAACAAGTATTGTACTGTGTCATAATTTAAAACTCATGTTGCAGTATTTTGAAAAAAAAATGAAGCTCAAAAGGAATATACTTATACAGTACAAATGATTTTTTAATGGGAATGGAAATTTACGATTTCAAAGGTGAAAATGTGTTGGGATAGTATAGATGGACACTTTTATTTTAGTATTAAGTGGTTACATAATTATTCAGAATATTAATAAAATTACTAGTAATTTGAATTAGTTTTAATATGTATTATAATAGTATTAATCCTCACCATGTATCTGGCTAAATAGCTAAGCGCTAAAGCCGCAAAATAAAAAAAAATTGAAAAAACATTCTTAGTGGCCTAGCACCTTTACTTTGCCTGGGGCGAGGCGAGTTAATAAATTCTATTTTCTTATTGCAGTCATTTTGTGACGGCTTAAGAAGTTACATTAATGATGTCTTTAGGCTGTGAAATTTTAACCGTAGAAAGACATCTTTATGACTTGTATTTACATGATATAGGGCTTTTCACTCAGTCATTTGTTTCGAGCTTTTGTCATGTGTTGTCTAATATTAATATATCTATGTCATATGTTATTGATATTGCCAATGATACAAACCAAAGACATATGACGTAGATATATTAATATTATGTGACACTTGACCGAAGCTCGAAGCAAATGACAATCGATGAAAAGCCCTATTCAATAGGGCATTTCATTCACAGTCATTTGTTTCGAGCTTCTGTCATGTGTCACATAATATTAATATATCTACGTCGTACGTTATTGGTATATACCAATGATACAAACCAAAGACGTATGACGTAGCGTAGATACATTAATATTATGTGACTCATGACAGAAGCTCGAAACAAATGACAATCGATGAAAAGCCCTATTGGCGTCTGCATATCAGGATCCGGTAATACTATATTATTTATCTATGATCAGGATATTGCTGGGTGTACACAAGTAAACAACACTTTTTTGATTAAAAGGTTTATTTCATTAAATCAAAACTTACATGGATACAATTTAAATAAGATATTTTTTCTATTTAAGGCAATATAATATAAGATATATATTTTAGTATACCTAAATCTCCTGCATTAACAAGCTTTAACACATTCAGTGGCCATGACGTATGGGTAGCATCACGAAGGTTTTACGGAAGGTACTGACGACACATAAGTTATGTGAGTAGTACTGTGTAACTAAATAAATGATTTAAGTATGTGGTACCAGCCAAGTGGAGCTTGTTCGAGATGGGCACCAAACATGTTAATCTGGTCATGCACAGAGACTTATACTATAACATGTTATATCTCATATTGCTCACTATTGTAATGAGTGAGCCTGCATACACGAACTATAATATATTATTATGGTTATGTGTATGCAGGCTCACTCATTACTACTGTAGTGAACAATATGAGATGTAATATTATGAGATATACCTATTATATACTATGGTATAGCTCTCCATGAGTGCCAAGTTTTAAACTTAACTGATAACAACTAATGGATACGCTTTTATCCAAAATTTTATGAAAATTTTGAATGGTCATATTGGTATTAATTCCACAACCCCTTCCTATAACAATAGGCCCATTGTTGGATGTTATTGCAGTAGTTCTACTGGAAATACTTACTAAAATTGTATGTATCTACATCACTTAGAAGTCTACCCGAAAAGCTATTAATACTCTCTAAACCATCATTAATACATCTTGTATACATAATAGTATTTTTTTCAGAATC
The DNA here is from genome assembly GCF_917563875.1 of Diabrotica virgifera virgifera. NCBI lineage: Eukaryota > Metazoa > Arthropoda > Insecta > Coleoptera > Chrysomelidae > Diabrotica > Diabrotica virgifera. The sequence goes on along the minus strand of NC_065443.1, from coordinate 230,171,545 downwards.
AGATATTTTATTAAGATTTACTTACCATGCCCTATCTATGTGCCAGGCACTTAACAGTCTATTAGGAGCAATACCCATTACATTTGACGAGGCATTGTAAAAGGTGTCGCTTATGCCTGATATGAAAACATTTGACTATACATATAATACCAACACAGACATGTATTTAAAAAAATTGGTAAATTAAAGTAGGTATCTTTTCTATTTGAAAATAAGAAAGCAGTACAAAATCCATTCCCAAATTCATCTTTTACTAATACTGTCAATAAGTTCAAAGTCATAGGAATTGAGCCCATGAGTTCCATCGATTGCTATAAAGGATTTACCAAACTTAATTAACATTTCCTTTTGGCACAGTATTAAGGAAATAAGACAAAAATCATAAATGTTAAATTCAGAATGAATATCCATTAGTATGCCCTGTTGTTTGTAAAATAATATTGGACATGAGTCTGTAAGCATTCAACCCAAAAATAAACACTGGTTGCATCATCATTGCACCCATCTTTCAAATCAATGCCATAAGAGAGTTTAATGTTTGTGATATCTTTCCTTGTAAGTAAATCAATTCTTTTTAATTCACCTCCTATGCTATTATGCTATCCTGAACAGTCTGAAGTTTACTAAAAAAGTAAAATATAGGTATAGGAGAATCAAACACACTAGTTTGAAATTGTAAACTGTAGTAAATATTCATGAGTAATATTTAAAAAGTGGTTTAGTGACCTCATAACTGAAAAATTTGTATAAAATGAGTTACTTCGGTTTTCGCTTTAGAATAAGTGTATCAGCACCTATTAAACAGCTTTTAGAGCTGGGAAAGCCTTTTGGAAGCCTTCCGGAAACTTTCCCAGCTGTAATCGCTGTTTAATAGCTGCCGATACACTTATTCTAAAGCGAAAACTGAAGTAACTCATGTTATAAAAATTTTTCAGTTACGAAGTCCTGCCTTTCCGCCGTCGATATGCAAATATTTTACTTACATTTTTGAAGAAAGTCTCAAAATAAACTTTGAAGAGATATTTATCTGATTTTGGTATTTATGTAAGTGCTCTATATCATCCTCATGCCCGTAATGTGTTTTAAAATAGTTTCAATATTTTTAGATACTATTATTCGACTCGTACACCAAATAAACATTTTGCAGGATCCTTGGGATTTTAAAGCTCTTTCTCTATCTTGTTTTGTAAAATAATTTTTTGAGGATCACATACATATACATTCATAATAAGATGTTTCATGTTCTTGTTCTCTTCCTGTGCCATCCATACAGTGCAAATCTAAAAAAAAACAACATAACAGGTGATTACATGGGCAGTTATACTACTTACAGCTTACTTTGTATCTAATGTATTACTCTATTAGTATCTACCTACATAAAACTATCTTTGAAATCTAAATTTTTGATATCAACATCAACCTTAATACTTACAAAATAAATAATAATGTGGAAGTTACACGTACCTACCTAAAAGTTTTTGAATTGCAATTTTATCAACTGGAAAAGACTGCAACATAATGAGTTTGAAATTATGACACAGCACAATATTTATTGTTTCAATTTACATGTAAATAAAATAATAATAATAATCCTAATCACTTGTAAAAGTAAGGTTAAGATTTTTGACTTGAGAAAACAGAACTGTCAAATTTAAAACCAAACTGCTATAAAATTTTAAAATTCCCGCTAAAAGGAATCTGGCAACATTGCCGTCGTTTGCTGGACATTTAATCTCTCCCTGATTTTAGGGTTTGTATGAGATCAACCAGCACGCAGCGTCTGACCCAGAGTGGGCGGCTGCAAATAGGGTCTGTATCCAGAGGATCGGCTAAAATACAAACCAGAGAAGGCAACGGGAAACCACTCTGGTATATATTTCCCAAGAAAACTACAATGAAAGCACAAAGACAAATGGCCCCTAGTCCATGGAAGTTCTTAGATGATCAAGGGGTGCGAAGAATCCCCGGGAGGAATAGGAATAATTTAAATATTTTGAATACAAATTTTAAGATTGCAACATGGAACATTAGGAGTCTGTTCGAAACAGGAAAACTCGCAAATGCATGCCACGAGATGAAACGTTTAGGGTTGCAGATATTGGGTCTGAGTGAAGTTAGATGGCCAGGTTCAGGTAAAGTTAAAACCATGAACAAAACTTTCTATTACTCTGGTAATAATGATCCGGCTCATCGTAATGGAGTTGGAATAATTTTAGAAGACAAATATAACAATGCCGTCACAAACTTTGTGCCATTTTCGGACCGATGTCTACTTATTCAATTATCCGAAAAGACTGTAAATATTAACATCATTCAGACTTATGCCCCTACGACAGATAAACCCACGGAAGAGCTAGAAGCGTGGTATGCTGATGTAGAAAAACTTATAAAGATGACCAAAAAACGAGACCTAACATTTATCTTAGGTGACTTTAACGCTAAGTTAGGTAGAGGAAAGGTATCTGGATTGATTGGAGATTTCGGGCTTGGAGTGCTGGACGACAGGGGAGAGAGAATGACCGAATCTGTTAACAACACAACATGGTAGCGACAAATACGTGGTTTAAATTACATCCTCGCAGATTATACACTTGGATTTCTCCACAACACAATGAAAATAGAATAATCCGTAACCAAATAGATTACATATTGGTCAACAAAAAAAATCACAACGCTATCATCAATGCAAAAACATATCCTGGAGCTGACATCAATCCCGATCATAATCCTGTTGTTGTAAAAGTGCGCGCAAGATGGAAAATAATAAAGAAACAAAAACCTCAACACAAACTAGACATCCGATTATTGAAAAACGACACCATACAACACTCAGTAAATAAAGAATTAAATAAAAATTTAGGAACTATTGACCACCACAGAATTATCGCGTCCGATGACATAAACGTTCTTTGGAAAACTATTAAAGAACAAATGAACAATGCAATAGAAAAACATCTACAATTATCATCTAGAAATAACAAACAGGAATAGATGACAATGAGATTTTACAATTAATGGACAAACGAAGAGAATCTAAAGGAAAATATGACCAGGATGGAGAATACAAAAGGCTAAATAGAATAATTCGAAGAAAAATAACCGCAGCAAAAGAGAAGTGGCTGGAAACAAAATGCGTCGAAATAGAAGAACTGCAACAAAGGCACGATTTTTTTAATTTACCTAAAAAGGTAGTAGCTATTTGTATAACAAGGGAGGAAAGTGCTACTTTTCCTCCCGAGAATGAAGTTTACTGCCCGACGCGTAGCGGAGGGCAGTAATCATTCAAGGGAGGAAAAGGCACTTTACTCCCATGTTATACATATGGTTTTTCCACCTTCCTCAAATAACAAGTCATTTTTTCATTTTTACTTAATTTATTTATGTAACTAACTAACAAAATTTATTAGAACTAAAACTAACAAGTAGGTATAATATAACTGTCAACTGTCAAATATAAGTCAAATTATTAATGTAAAAATTGTTAAATCAGAATAACAATTTACTGTTTTTTACCATTCTGCAAAATACAGAGTGTTTTTAAATAAACGTTAAAATGTGTAGATACTTACGTAATAGAAAATAGATATTGTACAGGGCGTCAATAAGTTATATTTCATGAATGAAATACCATGACGCCACTTTTACTTTTCCTCCCTAGGGAGGAAAAGTACAACTTTGCTCCCTACAATCAGGTCCGGAAAAGTATACTTTCGGTAGAGGTAGGTGGAAAAAGAGTTTACATCAACTACCAAGCGAACAACTTTTCACACCATGCTGAACACGGATGGCAAACTGTTAGAATCAACGGAAGATAAACTGAAAGAGTGGGAAAACTATATTAAAATTCTTTTTCATAACATACGAGAAGAACCAATATTGGAAAATAACAAGGAAGGGCCAGCAATTCTGAAATCTGAAATTATAAATGCAATTAACCAACTCAAAATAAATAAAAGCCCAGGTCCAGATGGAATATACCCAGAAACGTTGAACTAATCAGCGAAGAAAATATCGAAATATTTGTCCTTTTATTCAATCGCATTTATAATACAGGTAAAATACCCCAAGACTGACTAGAGTCAATATTCATCCCGCTACCAAAAGAGCCAAACCCACAACACTGCAATGAGTTCCGTCTGATAAGCCTTATGAGTCATGCAGGAAAAGCCCTGTTAAAAGTCGTACATAATCGTATCTATAAAAAGTGCGAAACAATCATTGGAGACGATCAGTTTGGATTCAGAGCCGGCATGGGAACGAGAGAAGCCCTCTTAAATTTACTAGTTCCCGCGCAAGAATGCTACGACCAACAGAAAGATATATTTATATGCTTTATAGACTTCGAAAAAGCATTTGATAGAGTAAGACACGACCTACTATTAGAACGTTTGCAAGAAGTCGGTTTAGATGGAAAAGACATCAATTTACTAAAGAACTTGTACTGGAACCAAAAAGACAGAGTTAGGATCGAGGGTTCCACATCCGCAGAAGTAGAAATTAGGAGGGGAGTTAGACAGGGATGTGTTCTGTCGCCTCTGCTGTTTAATCATCACTCCGAGTTTCTATTTAAAGAGGCACTGGACGACTCCAAGGATGGAGTCAAGGTGAATGGCGTAAATATCAACAGCATCAGATACGCCGATGATACGGTGTTGATTGAGGATTCCGACTTGGGTCTACAACGACTCATCGACAAGACCAACTCGACTTGTGAGCAGTTTGGTATGAAAATAAACATTAAAAAAACCAAAGTGATGTCAATCCGAATAAATCAAAACGTACCTCAACCTTGCAAAATAAATGGGCAAATTTTAGAACAAGTCAATAGATTTAAGTACTTGAGATGTTGGATCGATAGCAGCCTGAATTCTGATCTAGAAATAAGATCGAGAATAGAACAGGCCAGAAAATCTTTCGAAAAAATCAAAAACTGCTTTGTGATTCTCGAATAAATCTCGAAATTCGACTACGTTTATCCAAATGCTACGTCTGGTCGACTCTTCTCTATGCAGTTGAGACATGGACCCTTAAAACATCAACCATAAATAAGTTAGAGGCCTTTGAAATGTGGATCTACCGGAGAATTCTTAAAATTTCGTGGACATCGCATACCTCAAACGAAGAAGGGCTGCATAGAATAGGTAAGGCAAGAGAATTTTCAACGCAGTGAAAGTTAAAAAAACATCATACCTGGGCCACATACTGAGAAATAATAAGTACCAATATGCTCAACTCATAGTGAAAGGAAAGATCGAGGGGAGGAGAGGGCTAGGAAGGAAAAGACTATCGGAGCTCAGAAATATCCGACAATGGACAGGGCTAAATTTTGAACAGCTAATAAGAACAGCTGAAGACATAGAAGAGTTTGCAATTGTAGTAGCCAACCTCCATTGAGGAGACGGTACTTTAAGAAGAAGGTGGGTACTGGGTATGCCCGTCAGCCTGAAACTATGAAAAAAAAACAAGTTGTATAGAAAGTCAACCAGTCCCTTTTTATCGAGCTACAAAAAATTAGACAGGATTTTAAAAAATTGCCTACTGGCAGAAAAATACATGAGTAAAATTAAGCCATTCCAGGGGAACTCCAGAGCGATCCCTATTCAACAAAAAAAATTACCCTAACAAGTAGCAAAATAAAACGCAATAGCTATACAGGATCACATGCCTCGTTACATCTTAGAATAAAGATCCAGCCTATAGATTATAGACGGATATGCATAACGGAAAACTGTAAAGACGAAGAATCGTACACCTTTTACAAATATTTAATAAAAGCAAGAAGGCAAGAAAAGTTACTTAAACTTCAATCATACGGAAAATCAGTTGCACTACGCAGACAACTACGTAGTATCAGTTGACAACTTGCAACGGTTACTAAGCTGACAATACAGTTTCTTGGATTTGAATGACCCGACGTAATCGTCGAGCACCTCCTTCACAGTGACCGTATTACCATTTGGTGTACTGTATCCACACATGGCAAATTGGGCCCGTTTTTCATTGAAGCAAACGATGGAACATCGTTAATGCCGAACTGATAATCAGGAACGCTACAGAGAACAGATTATCACGCCATTTCTACATGGTGTTCAGCGATTTTGTCGTGTCAGGAGCCTACTACTTGACCAAAAATGGTTTCAGCAGGACGGAGCAACCTGTCACGCGACGAGGGAGTCTCTTCGAATGCTGTGCAACCACTTTGGGGATCGCGTGGTCTTATATCCCGTGGCAGTGATTTTCTATACCCATCGCAGTCACCAGACCTAACGCCACCTGATGCGTACATATGGGGAATGCTAAACGAGTCTGTTTTTCATACCGATAAACTGTCTGGCATTCCGTAATTGCGGAATAAAATTCAAGATTTTTCGTGCAATTCACAAGCCTTAGTTCAAAAAAATTATAAAAGGCTGTATATTATCATGTATACTAAAATAATATACAAATATTAATATATATTTCAATATTCATTTCTGTACTCTTTACAGTGGTACATCGATATAGGAGCGCCCTAATATACGAGTGTTTTGAGGTTCGAGCCGCTGAGCGAGCCATGTTTTGCTTTGAGATGAGAGCAAAATTTGAGATACGAGCAACCGCTTTTATTAAAATTCATGCCTGTTTTTGACTACCTACTTCTAACTTGAAGGAGGTGATAAAGGGTATAATGCCAGCTAAAGACGTTACAATAATTTCCAAGCTCCCGACCTCTCTCCATGAAAAGATGGAGAAACTAATGGTGGTGTGGGTGACAGAGAAGCAGCATCAAGGAGGAACCTTAACACAAAGCATCATGTGAGAAGCCACGAGCGATTTATGAAAGGGTGGAAGAAACAAACCTCTTTTGACATTTTTTTTAAACGAGCTGCAGATGAAAATGAACAAAGTGTGACGAAAAAAGCGAAGACCACTGACGAAAATTAAGCGCTACCGTAAGCACGTCACTTTTTCTCATATTTTTACAAAATATGTATGTATTTTTTATTTTTTGTTATTTATAAATAAATGTTTCTTCTTGTACAAACATTTTTCTTATTTAAAAACACTTAACAAAAACAACTAAAGTGATTTTTTTGGGGCTGCAACGGATTAATAACATTTCAGTTAATTTCAATGGGGAAAATTGCTTTGACATAAGAGCAATTTGACATACGAGCAAGGATACGGAACGAATTACCCTCGTATGTCGAGGTACCACTGTATTTTACCACATACTGTACTTACTTGTATTTGCCGACTTCTTCAATGAATTTGTTCATTAGAGTTATAGTTCCCCGAGTACCAAATTATAGTCCAAGTAATGAAGCTTAAAATAGGACAAAACCTCGCAATTTTTACAGAATGGATCGATTTGGTTGAAAATTTGAGAATAAGTATTGGATAGTCCAAGGATCAAAATCTATATGATGACGAAAGGCACTTTTACCATGGGGGTGGTTGCCACCCCATCTCGGGGGTGGAAACTTGTTAATATATTTTGACCGCCAAAGTTAGTATACAAATTCATTCTAAGCAAAAAATGTTCTATAAATTTTTTTGATAAAATTAATAGTTTTCGATTTATTCGCTAGCGTTAGTGTTAGTTTTATATCGAAAAAATCATGTTTTTAATAAGTTTTCTGCTAATAACTCCTAAAGTTTTCGTTTTATCAAAACAACTTTACTTAACAAAAATGTACCTTTTAAAAAAATAAACAAAACCGTTTTTTTTTTTAGTTTTCTTTAAGACCAATAGTAATCGAGCTATACTTTATTATATGTTAGCTCTTCTTCGTCAAATGCTAAATATTGTAGTTTCAAAGTCAAAAGACGGGAAAACTATGCATTTTTCGAGAATAACTTATTCAAACTAATTAAGTATTTAAAAATATATACCTCCAAAAACAAAAAAAGTCTCTAGCTCAAAAATTAAGTGACTTATAATGAAAAGAATGTCAGTCAGTATTTTTTTTTTCAGCGAAAAAGTGATCGGAAGCAACATCCTAATCACCACCCTAATTAAAATTAGTCATTTACCTTATTTGGTCTTCTTTATTTATGTATTATTAATAGGTTCTAGAAGTTTGACCGGCTTAGAATGATTAGTTAAAAAAATGGAGTTACAAGCCAATAACGAAATTTTGTAGTTTGGGAAAAATGGCATCTTCTTTACATAATAGAAAGATTATCATCAGATATACGAAAAAATATTTAAATATGAAATTGTAGCTTATTTAATTCCCAAGAATCTGGTTTGCAAACGGTTCTACTGCAAAATTGAGTGAGTTATTGAAAATTAAAACTTGTAATAACATGCAAAAATCACCTTTACCAACCCTTTCAAAGTCACTTTTTTTGCGACTGAGGATTTTACAAATATTTATTATTAATAGGCTTATTAAAGACCTTTATGTTGCAAATCGAAGAAACGAACATCGAGAAAGAAATTAAGCTTGGAGCATATACATTTGAAAGAGTACACCGTTTCAAATATCTGGGAGTGATGGTGAATGGCAGAAATGATAGAACGGATGAAATAAATGAACGCATCCTACTGGGTAATAAAACCTATTGGAACTACCAAAAATTCTTGAAAGAGAAACACATTAGTAAGACAACCAAATTAAAAATTTACAAGACTGCAATCAGGCCAGTGATCACCTATGGTGCAGAGACGATGTGCCTAACACAAAAAGATGAAATGAGATTAGAAATCTTAGAGAGAAAGATAATTCGACGAATAATGGGACCGGTGAGGATAAGTGTAGGCGAATTTAGAAGATTAACAAATGAAGAAATTAAAGAAGTCATCCAGGGTGAAGACATAATCAAGTTCGTGAAGGCGCAGAGGCTCAGGTGGCTGGGACACACAGAAAGAGCTAACCCAGACTCTACGCTAAAGCGAGTAACTGGCTGGAGACCAACAACAGGGAGACCAAAGGGAAGACCCAAAACAAGATGGAGAGATCAAGTCTTAGGAGACATAAAGAAGCTGAGAATCTACAATTGGAAGGAGCGTTGTAAGGACCGGAAAGAATGGAGAAAAGTTGTAGACAAAGCCAAGTCACACACGCTGCTATAATAATAAAAGACAACAGCGGACTGATTCTCCGCAACAAATGAATCAGAGAGCCCAAAAGGGCGGCAAACACTCCGCCAGGAGTGAATAAGCCATGATGATGATGATGTTGCAAATCCCTACAAAGTTCTATTTCCCAAACTTTTCAGGATAAAAAATAAAAAGTTACGGTTAAAAAATCAAAAAAATTTTTTGAAAAAAAGGAGAAATCAAATTGGAAGCATAATAATGAAAGCTGGCGGCGTTTTTAGTCATTGGCCTTATTCATTCTTCTTTATTTTTGTACTATTAATAGATTCTCGAAGTTCGACTGATGGTTTATAGATCATTAGTCATACCAATTTTGTAAAAAATATAATGAAATTTAAAGTGAACCTTCCTTGTATAGACGCGGAAGAAAGTATCGATATCACGTATAGACTAAGTGCATAATTATTAGGGAGAGCGACAGTTGTGCGGTAACTGGTCGAGTCCTTGTAGATAGGTAATTAAAATCAAATTAATCGACAGTTTATCATTAACATGGTGTTTTATCCGCCTTTATTAAATTTTACCACATTTTTTTGGCGTGTATACTGACCTTACCAGATGGCAGTGCAGTGTTAGTAAAGGCGCTAAAATACTGAATATTCTACATTACGTTTAATCTCTTTTTATTTAGAAAAAAAAAATACAAAAAAACATAAAAAAAATTATTAAAAAAAATACAAAAATAATAATTTCTTGGTAGAATTATTTATTAGAGATTAGTAATAATATTAGTTTTTGCCCCACCTTAGTCTTTCTAAAATTCTTATGCCCCCCTATGTCACATACATAAGTTTTAATATTAAAAAATTGAATATGTTAGGTTATATGACGAAATCAATAGGAAATTTGTAACGAAACCAAATAAGTACATTTTTAAAACATCATGGAAAATTCGAATTCTAATTCCAATATTAATTTTCCAGATTTTTCTAAATAATTTATTTTAATTTAGTGAGATCCTTGCACGTGATTCTTGCTGCTTGCTGCCCAGAGATTTTATATTAGTTGAAAGACTGATAAATTTTGTACACACTTGAATGAATGAAGAAAGTGATAAAAGTAAATTGAAGTAAGTACCTAAACATTTACACACTTCATTTTCTTGATTTATATTAGGTTCAAATTCCCTTAACTTCAGTCTCCAGTCTTCACGTTGAGTCATATCGAGCCGATTTCTTTTTTTTACCAGTAAATGATTTACTGCACCAAATCTACATTCAGCTAAATATGAAGATGGAAACAGTAGCAATTGCTTTCTTGCACAACTGGTTGAATCTGGGTATTTGACTTCTATTTCACCCGACGCCCTGAAGGGCACTAAGGATTATGAGAAAGAAGAAGGAGAAGACTTCTATTTTCTCATAAGGCCATGCCATCGCTCCTTTTATATTAAAAAAAGTTTTTCACTGACTCGATATTTCGAAGCCCTCCGAGTTCTTCTTGATACTGCATATTTGCTACAGGGTGTTTCATTGGGATAGTAACATACGTTAACTGTAGAAAGAGGACACTAGACACTAGACACTAGACGGTCTCAAAAATACCATACTTAATGGGTCTTACTCCATTAATAACAAAGATACTGGGTGTTTTATCTATTTTGCCATTTTCTTAATTGGTTCATAACTTTTTAACCACACTGTATATACAGTGAGCACGTAAAGGTTGGAATAAATTCATTTTCTCAAGAACGGACGATTTTGGAAAAAAATCCCGAAACAGGTCAATTTTTATTTTTAAATTACGACTTTGTGGCATATATACCATACTAGTGACATCACCTATCTGGGCGTGATGACGTCATCGATGATTTTTTTTAAATAAGAATAGGGGTCGTGTGATAGCTTATTTGAAAGGTAATTCAATTATTTATTCAGTAATATAAACATTAACATAATTATTTACACAGGGTGCCCAAAAAAAATTTTTTTAAATTAAATTTATTGACATAAAAAGAAGAATGTGTGTAATTTATTTAATTCAAAATACTTTTTACTGCTATCAGAAAACAGGAAAAAATGTGTTTTTGGCAAATAAATATTGTTTTTCGCTTAAATTCAATATTAAAGCAGCTGCTCACCAGCCTCGTGACAATTTGAACATTTAATTTAAGCGAAAAGCAATATTATTTTTCAAATATACATTTTTTTCTGTTTTCTGAGAGCAGTAAAATGTATTTTGAATTAATTAAATTACACACATTCTTCTTTTTATATCAATAAATTTAATTAAAAAAATTTTTTTTTGGGCACCCTGTATAAATAATTATATTAATGTTTATATTACTGAATAAAGAATTAAATTACCTTTCAAATGAGCTATCACACGATCCCTATTCTCATTAAAAAAAATTATCGATGACGTCATCACGCCTAGATGGGTGACGTCACTAGTATGATATATATGCCAAAAAGTCGTAATTTAAAAATAAAAATTGACCTGTTTCGGGATTTTTTTCCAAAATCGTCCATTCTCGAGAAAATGAATTTATTCCAACCTTTACGTGCTCACTGTATATCCTATATTTGGCACGCAAATATCATTTAAGGTATCAAATAAATTAATTTATTTACAATTGTAAAAAATCCAGGTCCGGATTAAAAAATATTGGAAAAATATTCCGACCCAAAAACAACACCCTGTAAATTCAATTTTTTTAAAATGTATTTTTCAGTTGAAAAGAGGATGAAAACTAAATTTAGTGGTATACTTTGAATTTTTGGCAAAATGATTTTTCTGGTCAAATTTTGAATTTGAATTCTGAAATTATGTGCATTTCGAGAGCTCTAAGTAGAGAAAAATTGAAATACAGCTTAAAACTTGTCAACCGCACTGTATATTTATTTTATGCTGTCTCTTCTGATGGCGTATTTGTATTTAACAACCTTAAAAACCCGTGAGGAATCTGTTTGCAACAATTGAGTACCTAAAACTTTCGAAACTCCAGAAGAAGGCGTGCCTTAGGCACCAAGTCCTCCGGTGTTTTTCTGATGGGGTATTCGTGTTCAGCATCCCCAAAAACCTATAAGTAATCTGTTTGCACCAATATAGTACCGAAAACCTCGCCTAGCGGATGACGGCCCTTGCAGTTACCCTGGGCACCAGGTTCTACGATGGTCTGTTTTGATGGAATGTTAGTGTTTACCGACCTCAAAAACCCCGAGTAATTTATTTTCATCAATTTAATGCCGAAATTCCTTAAAACTTCAGAAGATGACGTCCCTTGTAGTCACCTTGGGCACCAGGTGCATATGAGTTTTTTGTGGTGGCATATTCGTATTTAGCGACCTCAGAAACCCTCCAGTAATCCATTTGCATCAATTAAATGCCGAAAACCTTCGAAATCCCAGAAGATGACGTGCCCTAGTAGCGTCGCTGGGCACCAGGTATTCCGAAGTTAAATTATGATGGCATAATCGTGTTTAGCGATCCCGAAAACTCGTAAGTAATCCGTTTGCATAAATTTAATACCGAAATCCCTCGAAACTCCAGAAGATGACGTCCCTTGCAGTGACCTTGGGCACCAGGTGATCCGGTGGTCTGTTCTGATGGCATATTCGTGTCCAACACCGCAAAAACCCAAGAGTAATCCGTTTTTATTAATTTAATGCCAAAATCCCTCAAAACTCCAGAAGAGGACGTCCCTTGCAGTGACCTTGAGCTCCAGGTGCACAGTAGGTCGGTTCTGATGGCCTATTCATTAGCGACCTCATAAACTCTCCAGCAATCGATTGGCATCAATTAAATGCCGAAAACCCTCGAAACCCCAGAAGATGACGTGCCCTAGTAGCAACCCTAGGCACCAGGTACTCCGGAGTTCACTTCTGATATCATATTCGTGTTTACCGACCCCAAAAAACCCGTGAGTAATCCGTTTACATTAATTTAATGCCGAAAATACTCGAAACTCCAGAAGATTATGTGCTTTAGTAGCAATTCTGGGCACCAGGTACTCCGGAATTCAATTCAGATGGCATATTATTACTTAGTGACCCCTAAAACCAGTAAATAATCCATTTGCATCGATTTAATGCCGAAACCATCGAAACTCCAGAAGATGACGTCTCTTGCCGTGACCTTGGGCACCAAGTGATCCAGGGATCAGTTCCGATGGCGTAATCCTATTCAGTGACCCCAAAAACCTCCCAAATAATAAATTTTGTTACTTAGTATACTGATTTTGATTTTATTTTTATATTTATGCAATTTTGGATGCATTTTATGCACTTTACAGTGCAATTATATTTGAATAACCTATTTTTCAATAGTAGACTTTTTTCCTGACGTCATCCTGGACATAATGCAAAAAACTGCAATTCTCTATGTGCTGTATTTAAAAATTTATTTATATTGTGCTAAATGCCCTCGTCTATTAAAGTTGGTTAGATGAAAATTAAAGTATTTTTTTACTGATCATTAGGGAGCGGATTTTATGCTAAATGCATATTGCATGCATATTTCGCAAATTTGAGAACTTTACTAAATTTTGCATATTTTTAAAGAAACGTGCATATTTTGTGCCTATTAAAAAACATTTAAGTCCAAAAAAATTTTTAAATTTTTTAATTTGACACAAAATATTTCCCCGCAGAGGCTGTCGTATCTATTAATTCAACAACTACCTGAAGAGAACGGCTCATTCACTGCCTTTCATTTTTTATTAGAAAATACCCGATCTTTACACAAAGTACTTATAGTGCTTATAGTAACCAGTTTTAAAATGATTGTAGGATGTTAAAGTGATGAAGGACGGTACCTGAAAATCCGAATTTTATTTACTTTTATTATATTTAGTAGGTACCTATAATTCTGGTGATTTTTTAAATCCTCTATTGTTAAGAGAATTTACACCTTTAACCATAGTTTTACGATTTTCTAACGGAAATTAACAAGTTATTTTAAATACGCCCCAATTACTTCTATTGGTGTTGAAAGAAGTTTTTCAAGTTATAAAAATATTTTATCTAATCAAAGAATATGTTTCCTCGTAAAGAATTTGGAAAAACACATTGTAGTGTATATTGTTGTTTTATTTTAAATAGGTAACTATTGGTAGCAGTTTTTGTAAAAACTGAATAAATTGCATATAAAGTCAAACCCGCTTATTAGAGTACCGGTTATATGAATATCCCGGTTTATGGAATATAAATTCGAGGTCCCGAAACGTTTCCATTTACCCTTTAATAAATTTATCTGTTTATTGGAATATGGTTTAGTAACCTAATACAGCTTTTTAGAATAATTTTTTCAGGTCAACAAATAAATTTTTACGTACAATTTCCTAAAAATTTTAAATTTGCCTGATATAATGTCTTGCCGGTAAGAGCTTCGAAAGCCTGCTGTTTTGTATGTTATTACGGTTTGTCAGGTACCTAACAAACACTTTATTACTGTGTTATGAGTAAAGGCTCATTTCCCACAGAAAATTCAATCGTTTGCCGACAAGGTCATAAAATAATTTCATTTGTCTACAAATTTCTATAGGTACATTGCCACACACTTAGTTGTTTTTAGAAACAGCATTTTCCTATAAGATTATTTATTACCAATAGTTGATCGTTTGTTCGGAAGTCTTTTTTAAAATCCAATTCCAATTTATTGTCTAATCGTTTCGTAATTATTTTTGTAAATAGATTATAAATTTTTATTGACATAAAAGGCCTAAAACCATATGCATATACATATAGACATAGTATGTACTATTATAACGTATATTCGGTACACTTATTTCAGCTAGCAACCAATGATCGGTTATTAGAATATCCTGCTTATAAGAATATTTTTGCTTGGCACGAAGGCTATTCTAATAAGCGGGTTCGACTGTATTATAAAAAAATGATTTTATTTGAAAGATAATAAATAAGATTGCCGCCCCCCTATAAAAGAACCCCTTAAAATAGAATAGAACAGAAAATTTGTGGTATCTAGAAATGCGCATTTTTTGAATTTTTGTGCATATCTTGCGCATATTTCGTAATTTTTTACCGCATATATATGCGCATATTTCATCAAAATTTATCGCATATAAATCCGCTCCCTACTGATCATAGTTCTTCCCCAGAACATGAACTTTGCTCTTTTATAGTTGTGAACAAATCTAGCAGTTTCCGTTCTTGCTTGTCTTCTTCTCCCTCTAAGTACACTTTTCCAATTTCCAATGTTCCAGTTTTGTTGTTAAAGACACCAATTTACGTGATCAATCTTGTGCTGCTTGGTTAACTCGGGATCCTGTAACTTTCTCCTGCTACTTACACATATAGCTTCCAAAAGCTGCAGGTTTCAAATACATAGTGATTCCATATAAGTTTGGTTAAGTATATTTTTAGATAAGATTTACAAAGGAAAAATACTTTTGATACAAATAAATAACCGTAAACAAAGTGTTGCATTTTTTGGCGATCAGTATAATAATGAAATAACTACACCACTGAGATTGTGAAAATACCTAGCAACTCTCAGAGTTAGATTTTGTTTTTAACAATGAGTCATCTTCTTCAATTATCTGTTGGACAATACATGGTATAAGAAGACAAAAACTAAAAACCCCGGAATATAGTCATGCAGCAAACGTTTTTTCAACTACATACTATAAAAATTACCTCTATTATAAACGAAAAGGAAAATTATACCGGTTTAATTGATTTAAATTATATTTGGAGAAAACTTAACGGAAAATATTTATTCGTATGATAAAAATAGGAAATTGCACCATTATGCTAATTAGCACATGAGGTGAGTTACGATAAAAATAATAAGTCAACTAAAACCACAATACTCAAGAATTTGGTGTGCAAATATACAGAAATATAAGAATTACAATAAAATGATAAGTCAACTAAAATCACAATACCAAAGAATTTGGTGTGCAAATACACAGAAATGTAAGAAAGTCATGATAATTATAATATATAGTTTGGCAGATTTTGTCACTTTTCATACGATTTTTGAAGTGAAAACTTCTTTAGGGACGTTGTGCGATTTTTGGATAGGGGAAAAAGCATTGAATTCGTGACCGTCATTGCGACCGTCATCGCGACCGTCATTGCGACCGTCATCGCTTATGCTCTATATTATTGGTACGTACATATAACTTGTATAGAACTATTTAAATTTAAAATAAATGTAAAACCTATTTTAGGATGGGGAAAAAATTTATTTGGCGACCGTCATCTCTTCGGCAAAATAAATTTTGTACATATCTATACTATATGTATCTATACATAAATTGTATAGAAGCATTTAAATTTAGAATAAATGTATTTTTGGATGGGGAAAATTGATTTATTTCGCGATCGTCATCGCGACCGTCATATCTTCGGCGAAATAAATTTTGTACGTATATGTATTGAAGTGAAAACTTCTTTAGGGACGTTGTGCTCTTTTTGGATGGGGAAAAGTATTAAATTGTCGACCGTCATTGCGACCGTCATCGCTTCGAAGAAATAAATTTTTGAAGTGAAAATTTCTTTAGGGACGTTGTGCACCTTTTAGATGGGAAAGAAGTATTGAATTAGCGATCGTCAACGCGACCGTCATGGCTTCGGCTAAATAAATTTTGAAAGTGAAAACTTCTTTTGTGGACGTTGTGCACTTTTTAGATGGGAAAGAAGTATTGAATCAGCGACCGCCATCGCTTCGGCGAAATAAATTTTTGAAGAAAAAGTTCTTTAGGGACGTTGTGCACTTTTTGGATGGGAAAAGTAATAAATTAGCGACCGTCATCGCTTCGACGAAATAACCATTTGAAGTGAAAACTTCTTTAGGGACGTTGTGCACTTTTTGGATGGAGAAAAATGATTAAATTAGCGACCGTCATCGTTTCTACGAAATAAATTTTTGATGTGAAAATTTCTTTAGAGACGTTGTGCACTTTTTGGATGGGAAAAGGTAATAAATTAACGACCGTCATCGCTTCGACGAAATAACCATTTGAAGTGAAAACTTCTTTAGGGACGTTGTGCACTTTTTGGATGGAGAAAAATTATTAAATTAGCGACCGTCATCGTTTCTACGAAATAAATTTTTGATGTGAAAAGTTCTTTAGGGACGTTGTGCACTTTTTGGATGGGAAAAGGTAATAAATTAGCGACCGTCATCGCTTCGACGAAATAACCATTTGAAGTGAAAACTTCTTTAGGGACGTTGTGCACTTTTTGGATGGAGAAAAATTATTAAATTAGCGACCGTCATCGTTTCTACGAAATAAATTTTTGAAGTGAAAATTTCTTTAGAGACGTTGTACAGTTTTTGGATTGGGGAAAAGTATTGAATTAGGGACCGTCATCGCGACTGTCATCTCTTCGATGAAATAAATATTTGAAGTGAAAACTTCTTGAGGGACGTTGTGCACTTTTTGGATGGGGAAAAAATAAAATTAGCGACCGTCATCGCTTCGATGAAATAAATTTTTGAAGAGAACTTCTTTAGGGACGTTGTGCACTTTTAGTATGGAGAAAAATTATTAAATTAGCGACCGTCATCGCTTCGACGAAATAAATTATTGAATTGAAAATTTCTTTAGAGACGTTGTGCAGTTTTTGGATTGGGGAAAAGTATTGCATTAGGGACCGTCATCGCGACCGTTATCGCTTCGACGAAATTAACTTTTGAAGAGAAAACTTCTTTAGGGACGTTGTGCACTTTTTGGATGGGAAAAAGTATTAAATTAGCGACCGTCATCGCTACTGTCATCGCTTCGACGAAATAAATATTTGAAGTGGAAGCTTCTTGAGGGACGTTGTGCACTTTTTGGATGGGGAAAAGTATTAAATTAGCGACCGTCATCGCTTCGATGAAATAAATTTTTGAAGAGAACTTCTTTAGGGACGTTGTGCACTTTTTGGATGGGACAAAGTAATAAATTAGCGACCATTATCGCTTCGACCAAATAAACATTTGAAGTGAAATATTCTTTAGGGACGTTGTGCTATTTTTGGATGAAAAAAAGTATTAAGTTAGCGACCGTCATCACTTCAATGAAACAAAATTTTTTAAGTGAAAATTTCTTTAACGACGTTGTGCACTTTTTGGCTGGGAAAAATAATAAATTAACGACCGTCATCGCTTCGACGAAATAAATTTTTAAAGTGAAACTTTTTTAGTGACGTTGTGCACTTTTTCGATGGAAAAAAGTATTAAATTAGCGACCGTCATCGCGACCACCATCGCGTCGACGAAATAAATGTTTGAGGTGAAAACTTCTTGAGGGACGTTGCGGCACTTTTTGGATGGGGAAAAATATTGAATTTGCGACCGTCATAACTTCGCTGAAATAAATTTTGTACGTATATAAATTATGTGTATGTATACATAAATAACATAGGGCATACGCATCGCGTATATGATATGGGTATAGCACTTCTTTTTGTATGGGGAAAAAGCATTGAGCTCGTAATGTATATACTGTAAGAAGTTTTCGCTTCTGTCGGCACTCCCACGAGTGCCTCCAATTTTTTTTTAAACACACAAGGAGCACATGGTATCTCTACTTTTTATGTTATGCTATTAATTTGGAGTGTACTTTAGGTAAGATAATCAGGGAGTTTTCCCTTGCCTGTTTGATCGTCGTATCACAGCTGGTTGAATTATTATCTGATATCCGCCCGTGACTGTTTGTTGTTAAGCCACCAAGAAAAATCAGTCCTCTGGAGCCTTGATTCAGTAGCAATATAGCTGCTGCAATATGCCATGTGCCCAGTTGGTCTACGGTTGCTTAATGAATAAGATCCAGTGACACCTATCCTACATATCTGTAACACATTTTCCTATCATCCAGTGGGACGCGCTGTGTCTGGGGGGTTGAGGACTCCCCGCCTATCTATCTATAGAAGAGCCACTACTTAATTCAGAACTACTACACGCAAAGTGGGCAAGATGATTATAAAGTCATAAAAAATAATAAGTAAAAAAGTCCCATTCAAAAGAAACTTTTTATTTATTCTACGAAACTTTCGGCCCTCGACAATAACGCGATCTTCCACTCTGCGTTTAAAAATTTCAAAAATATTTATTAGTTTTCTCATGATCCGAAAAAAAATATTACATTTAAAACACATATAATAGAAAATTTTGACAGGACATTTTACGCCCTTCCACTTAAATTGAATATTTGAAGTTCCCCGAAAATTTTTAGCCCATTTTTTTAAGTGAAAACTTCTTTAGGGACGTTGTGCGATTTTTGGATAGGGGAAAAAGCATTGAATTCGCGACCGGCATTGCGACCGTCATCGCGACCGTCATTGCGACCGTCATCGCTTATGCTATATATTATTTGTACGTATATATAAATTGTATAGAACTATTTAAATTTAAAATAAATGTAAAACCTATTTTAGGATGGGGAAAAAAGATTTATTTCGCGACCGTCATCGCGACCGTCATCTCTTCGGCAAAATAAATTTTGTACGTATCTATATTATGTGTATCTATACATAAGTTGTATAGTATAGAAGCATTTAAATTTAGAATAAATGTAAAACCTATTTTTGGATGGGTAAAATTGATTTATTTCGCGACCGTCATCGCGACCGTCATATCTTCAGCGAAATAAATTTTGTACGTATATGTATTGAAGTGAAAACTTCTTTAGGGACGTTGTGCTCTTTTTGGATGGAGAAAGGTATTAAATTGTCGACCGTCATTGCGACCGTCATCGCTTCGAAGAAGTAAATTTTTGAAGAGAAAATTTCTTAAATTAGCGACCGTCATCGCTTCGACGAAATAAACATTTAAAGTGAAAACTTCTTTAGGGACGTTGTGCACTTTTTGGATGGGGAAATATTACTAAATTAGCGGCCGTCATCGCTTCGACGAAATAAATTTTTGAAGTGAAAATTTTTTTAGAAACGTTGTGCAGTTTTTGGATGGGAAAAAGTATTAAATTAGCGGCCGTCATCGCGACTGTCATCGCTTCGACGAAATAAATATTTGAAGTGAAAACTTCTTGAGGGACGTTGTGCATGTTTTGGATGGGGAAAAGTATTAAATTAGCGACCGTCATCGCTTCGATGAAATAAATTTTTGAAGAGAACTTCTTTAGGGACGTTGTGCACTTTTTGTATGGAGAAAAATTATTAAATTAGCGACCGTCATCGCTTCGACAAAATAAACTTTTGAATTGAAAATTTCTTTAGAGACGTTGTGCAGTTTTTGGATTGGGGAAAAGTATTGAATTAGGGACCGTTATCGCTTCGACGAAATAAATTTTTGAAGAGAAAACTTCTTTAGGGACGTTGGGCACTTTTTGGATGAGAAAAATTATTAAATTAGCGACCGTCATCCTGACTGTCACCGCTTCGACAAAATAAATATTTGAAGTGGAAACTTCTTGAGGGATGTTGTGCACTTTTTAGATGGGGAAAAATATTAAATTAGCGACCGTCATCGCTTCGATGAAATAAATTTTTGAAGAGAACTTCTTTAGGGACCTTGTGCACTTTTTGGATGGGACAAAGTAATCAATTAGCGACCATTATCCCTTCGACCAAATAAACATTTGAAGTGAAATATTCTTTAGGGACGTTGTGCTATTTTTGTATGGAAAAAAGTATTAAGTTAGCGACCGTCATCGCTTCAATGATACAAAATTTTTTAACTGAAAACTTCTTTAGCGACGTTGTGCACTTTTTGGCTGGGAAAAAGTAATAAATTAGTGACCGTCATCGCTTCGACGAAATAAATTTTTAAAGTGAAACTTTTTTCGGGACGTTGTGCACTTTTTCGATGGAAAAAAGTATTAAATTAGTGACCGTCATCGCTTAGATGAAATACATTTTTGAAGTGAAAACTTCTTGAGGGACGTTGTGCACTTTTTGGATGGGAAAAAGTATTAAATTAGCGACCATCATCGCGACCACCATCGCGTCGACGAAATAAATATTTGAGGTGAAAACTTCTTGAGGGACGTTGTGGCAATTTTTGGATGGGAAAAATATTGAATTGGCGACCGTCATAACTTCGCTGAAATAAATTTTGTACGTATATAAATTATGTGTATGTATACATAAATAACATGGGGCATACACATCGCGTATATAATATGGGTATAGCACTTCTTTTTGGATGGGGAAAAAGCATTGAGCTCGTAATGTATATACTATAAGAAGTTTTCACTTCTGTCGGCACTCCCACGAGTGCCTCCAATTTTTTTTAAACAGTTAGCTGTTGTATTATAGCAAATAGCATTTGTATTTGCAATTAAATTATATAATTCTGTTTCAATAACAAGTGATGTTTATTATTATTTATTTTAATTTATTCAAAGTGAAAATAGAATCAAAATTGCACCGAAAATACATAACTAAAATTTGCATAACCCCAATTTCAAACAATTACTTAGTTTTTAACATCCAAATTCAAGTACTTACATTCATCTGGTGTACGATAGTGTTTCAATCAATCAGACTCAAGTGGGCAAACAGTAGATGTATATTGATGGCCAAAAAAATGCAACGCCTATAAGGACAAATATTTTTTAAATATTTAGGTATGAAAGTATAGATAATACATTATGTTTTTATTATTTGATAACATTATAAACAAACATGCAACTTCATTCTCATGAAGTGAGTGGCTTCTTAATTTTTTATACACTCATTTACTTTATGGAGTATTGATCGAATTAAGTGGTCATTATCATATTGCGAAATATTTATCCACAAATTATAGAGAAAAAGTTGTGACAAATAGAGAGTTACATATGACTTTTGTAGATCTTGAGAAGACATATGACAAAGTCCCCCTAAATAAACTATGGGAAGTCCTGGGCACATCAAACATACATCGAACATTGATTAGTGCTCTCAGATCTATAGTATGGTTCAAACTCCCAAATTATATTCGGAAACCTCTTAGCTGAAAAATTTGCAGTTACTAAGGGTCTCAGACAGAGATGTTATATCTCTCTGACTCTAATGTTGTTCTGAAGCTATTTTCTTGTGGCATTTTTATAATAAATTACTTTTAATGGGAAATAAGCCACAATTTTATTAAAAAACTGATTTTATTAACGTTTCGAAGCCCAAATCGGGTTTCGTTGTCAAAATACAAAATACTCTCTGACTCCGTTTAATAGTTATATCTCTGAATGGGGATAAAATTGAACGATCAAGATTGTATATTATATACTTTACAGTTTGCAGATGATCAGGAGGTGATCTCAAATGACAAAGACGACATGGAGTATATTCTAAGAAAACTAATTAAAGAATACCAGTAATGGGGATTAAATATCAATTTAGAAAAGACAAAATACTTCTCAATTGGCGCTGAAGCAAAACAACTCGATATCGACGACAATCAAAAAATAAATCCATGTGATGAATATAAATACCTGGGCGCCATCTTCGACCGTAGTGGAAAAGACAAACGAGAAATAGAACACTGAATCATACAAGCACGAAGAACTATAGAATACCTAAACGGAGTTATATGGAGTAAAGGAATATCAAAGAAAATGGAACATATTATGACACAATGGTTGAAACTAGCCTACTGTTTGGAGCCGAAACATGGAGAATAACCGAGAAATATAAGAAAAAGGTCGAAGCCACGGAAATGGATGCCATGAGAAGATCGATTAGTATATCAAGAGCCGAAAGAATAAGGAATGACGTAATAAAACAACAAATATAAAAACAACAGCTGATATGATATGTTTAATATAAAAATTGCCTAAAATAACTAGGATCTGGCAAGCCACAAAGAAGAAATAACGAGAAAGACCACCGCAGCTGGAATCTGGGAATTAGGAAAGATATTAGCGCTCGAAATCTAAACGAAAAACTAACTCAGGACAGCATGCAGTGGCGTTTGGGAGTCGGACAACGTCGTAAGACGTTGTGAAACCGAATATATATGTTTATAAATATACTTATCCACATTCTTCTCATAGCATTTAACAGCTCTTCTAAGTTTGTAGGAGGACGTGGCTATCGATTTTCCATAGACTCATATACAGAAAGTTGTCTCTTATTCTCAGACTTCTATCGTCCACGTTTGGACATAGGTCTCTCCCAACTTCTTCCATCGGTCTCTATCCTGAGCAATTTATTTTCAATTTGTTCCGGCTACTTTTTTAATATCACCAACCTATCATATCTGTGGTCTTCACCTCGGCCGTTTACTCTCGTAAGGTCTCCAGTGTTGCATTGTTGCATTCCAACTTTGGTCTTTTTATCTAGCAGTGTGGCCTGCGAAGCTCCCTTTAAGTTTTGCAACTTTATGTCCTCGACTTTTGTCTTAAATTGCCCTTTCTGTTGTGGCTAGTTTATTCATATTTGCCTTGGTTAGGGTCCATCCATAAATCATGATACTAAGGATGCACTGGTTGAAAATGTTCATGCGTTCATGCAAGTGTAAAATGCTTTTAAAGCATTGGGGTATTTTGAGGTTCCTAATTATCCAGTTTGCCAAATTCTGCGCATAATAGTCTTGATCTCCTATTAATTTCGGCACTTTGGTTCTCTTTGTCATGTTTCAGGATCTGGCAGAGGTAAATACATTTCTGGACCTTTTCTCTCTCACTCCCATTTATAATTATTCGTCTGGGGTCATCTTTGTTTCTCATTATTTTTGTTTTTCTCATATTTATTATTAGGTCGGTGTATTGGGAGTTGCCGTAAATGAAGTGCTACAGAAAGATGTACTGGTTCATTAATCAAAAATCACGCCAAGTCTAGGCAACAAACTACTTATCTACAAATGTGTACTGAAACACATCTGGACGTATGGTATCCAAATCTGTGAAACTGCTAGCGAAACAAACTTATACCAGATTCGGTGCTTTCAATCAAAAGTTCTAAGACCACTCTCCAGAGCGCCTTGATATATTTACACCAGTACTGTGTATAGGGACCTCCAAGTCCAAACCGTCAAAGACGAAATTATTTTTCTTCTTCCGAACCCTACAGAACAGAAGACTAAAAAGAGCAGACACTTTTGACCTCAACACCAGAAACTAAACTGAATAACAAAATTAATACAATTATAATTATTATTGTGCTGATTTAGGTATTCACCACTGAATGAATACTGACTGTGCCATCTCTTAACACTCACATGTATTGTTTGTTATTTGGATAAAATAGATCGCAATAAAATGGATGTCAAAAAATTAACCCTATTAGATTTGGAATAGTCCTTATATTTAAAATATGATAACAGTTTAAATAGTTTTTGAAACAATATTCAGTAGAGGTAGAAAATAAACAGAATCTTCCGCACTATATGAATGCACAGGGCCGGCGATAACTGGCCTGGAATGTATGCACTGCACGCGGGCGCCCCTGCTTGGATGGCGCCAAAATGAGCTTTTTTGGCTGGAATTATACAAAATACTAATGTAAAAAAAGCCGAAGGGCGCCTATACTAGTTTTGCAGGCGGGCACGTTATACCCTAGCGCCGGTACTGCTGAATGCACCTCCTTGATGTGTCTTATATTAATCAATTAAATATCTCTTTGCGATATGCTCTTTTATAAGTGTTATAAAACACAGCATTTTAGTAATATAACGGTAAATAAAAATTATATTTTTGATAAATCCACTCCGTTTTTATTGTATTATCGCAAGAGTTTAGGCCACCCCTAAGGAACTAAAAAATGCGAAAAAAGACATTAAATGGACTTATGGTGTGTACGTTCGACCAATAAATATTTTGACCTTTAAAAAGGGGGGACAAATAAAATCACGAACTATACGTAGATGTATACATAGAGGGTAGCGAGGGAACGATTTTTATAGATTTTGGTGGGTAAGGGTTTTCTAATACGGCCGATATTATAGTGGTAATTGTTATCAAATCTTTCGTTTTTCTGGAAATCTAATGAACTTTCTTATTTCAAATAGAACACCCTGTATATTTTTTGCGTTTTGATGTCCTTAAGAAATGCTGATTATTTTTCATGTTATATTCCCTATACCTAAATGCCATAATTTCGGAGTTATTACTACATTTATTAAAAAAAAAATTAAACAAATAACTATAAAAATCAAATTTTTCGGCCAGGCTAGACATTATTTTAGATTCCTTGGTTCATTGGGAACAAAAAAGACCCTTTGTAATTTTCCTTTAAAGTTAATCGTTTCCGAGTTATAAATAATGTAAAACTGAAAAAAATCGAAAAATTACGATATTCAAGATTCAAATACACATGTAATTTTTTTTTTTTTTGAAATTACGAAGTACCTAAATTCAGGCTCAAACCTTTTTTCTATCAGCTGCCTCTAAGAATTTTTGTCACGTTTTGTTCCAAAACATTGTTTTTTTTAATTGTTAATGAAGCACATAATATGAGAGGACGGGCGATCGGGCTGTATTAACAACTAAAAAAGAGTGTTTTAAAATGTAATAAGCCTAAAATTACTTATCGGTAACTGAAAAAATAAGGTTTGAACTTGAATTTAGGTCCTTCGTTGTTTCAACAATAATATTCTTTACTTGTGTTTTTAAGCCTATAAAATCGTCATTTTTCGATTTTTTTCAGTTTTAAATTGTTTATAACTAGAAAACGATTAACTTTTAGACAAAAATTATAAAAGACCTTTTTTGTTTTCAATGACTCAAAGAACCTAAAATAATGTCTATCTCGGCCTTAAAACGTTAATTTTTATAATTTGTTTAGAAACAATTTTTTCAATAAATTTAGCAATAACTTCGAAATTATGGTATTTAGGTATAGGGAATATAACATGAAAAATAATCAGTATTTCTTAAGAACGTCAAAACTCAAAAAATATACAGGGTGTTCTATTTGAAATAAGAAAGCTCATTAGATTTCCAGTAAAAACGGAAGATTTGACAACAATGTAATTACCACTATAATATCGGCCGTATTAGAAAACCCTTACCCAACAAAATCTATAAAAATTATTTCAGCGATTTCCGAGAAATTACCGTGTTTTCATACTTTATCGCTACCCTGTATATTTGTATTACACTGGCTTCACTTAGTATCTACCTCCCGTTTATAGTAGCCATACCAACTTGAGATTGTGCAAAAATTGCAAAATATTATATACTACTGATGACACTGTCATAATGGCTTGACACAAAAATCCGATTCTAGCCAACTACTAAATAGACCCTTGTTGAGCTGCCCCCCCCCCCCCCACTTGCAAAAATTAAAAAATAAATAGCCCTGATTTTTGAGCTATTTATGAGCTTTCATATTCCGCAAACTAAAAATTTTGAGCTTAGGAATTTAATACTTTAGTGGGGGGAAGGCTGAGTCAGCCCCCCCCCCCCCCACTACTTAAAAATAGGAATATTGAATCGGATTTTGCGGCAGAATTACGAGCTATTTATGAGCTCTTGAAATTATATAGTTTCGATTTTTGAGCTCATCCCCTTCACCCCCAAACAACCCTTTAACTGATTTAACTTAAGAGAAAAATGCTGAGAAAACTTAAAATAGATCGTATTGCGGATATAATTCCTATAGCTTATATACTCTAAGAATAAACTATTAAATCACGTGCATTTTGATTATTGAGCTACAACCCCTTCGCAAGAAAACCACCCTATCTTCCCTGATTAAGAGAAAGTTGTACTTAAAATGCATTAAATTAATTATTTGGCGACTACATACCATTTATTAATTTATAAGCTCCCAAATTACTCGCATTTAGATCAGTAACTTGCAATTTATTTTGTATAGTGCAGTCACTAAAGGTAAAAATCAACGATTACCTTCAATTTCGGTGAACCTTCATCGATTTTCACGAAAATTGGTCAGTGGTTAGTGGATATCTCAAGAAACAAAGGTGACATGGTACCACCTTGCGCCTTTACCCTGAGGGTGCATAACGCCCCTTCTCGGGGGTGAAAATTATTTTATAAAAAATAACTGCACAAATCTATAAAAGAACAAATTATAAGCAAAAATTATTATATAAAGTTATTAAAATAAGTCAATACTTTTTAAGTTATTAAACATCAAAAATTTTAATTATTCGTGAAAAAAATGCATGTTTTGAAGCGGTTTTTCGTAAATAACTGAAAAACTGCAAGTTTTTACAAAAAAGGTAATAGTAATTTAATTCGTATATCATATATTCTAAGAATAAACTCTTAAATCACGCGCCTTTCGATTATTGAGCTACAACCCCTTCGCAAGAAAACCATCCCATATTCCCGGCTTAAGAGAGAGAGTTGTACTTAAAATAATGTAAATTAATTATTTGGCGACTAGATATCGTTTAATGGTTTATGAGCTCGCAAAATATACGCATCTTAATTATTATATGGCCATCTTCTTTCTATAGTGCAGTCACTGAAGGTAAAAATCAACTATCGACCTTCGATTTCGGTAAATCTCCATTCATTTTCACGAAAATTGGTGAGCGGATAGAGGATACGTCAAGAAAGAAAATTAAAAATAACAACTTAGCCGGGGGTATATGTCACCCCTTCTCGGGGATGAAAAGTACTTTATTAAAAATAACCCCACAAATCAAGAGAGGCACAAATTCTAAGCAAAATTTGTTATATAATGTTATTAAAGTAAATCAAACTTTTTCTGGAGCTCATTTGATAGGTATTTCTAAGTACCTTACAAGTATTTAGTAAGTGTTATAAAATGCATCTCTTTCCCGTTATTTAAGCTTGAATCCGTAGATTTGAACAGTCGCAGAAAAAATATACATTTGATTACCAATAACTTACTTTAAATTAACATTAAAGGGTTTTTCAAGTAATCAATTTATTATATTTTTTATTAGGTTCAATTTTAGTGATGAAAACTTTTTTGTAAAAACTTACAGTTTTTGAGATATTTATGAAAAATCGCTTTAAAGGATGCATTTTCTTTCACAAAAATTAAAATATTTGATCTTTAATAACTCAAAAATTATTGATTTATTTTAATAACATTTTATAACAAATTTTGCTTAGAATTTGTCCCTCTCTCGATTTGTGGGGTTATTTTTAATAAAGTAATTTTCACCCCCGAGAAGGGGTGATATACCCCAGGCTAAAACCGCAAGTTGTTATTGTCAATTCGTGTAAATGAATGGAGATTTACCGAAATCGAAGGTCATAGTTGATTTTTACCTTCAGTGACTTCACTATAGAAAGAAAATGGCGATTCAATAATTGAGATGCGTATATTTTGCGAGCTCATTAATTATTAAACAATATGTAGTCGCCAAATAATTAATTTAAATTATTTTAAGTACAACTCTCTCTTAATCCGGGAATATGGGATGGTTTTCTTGCGAAGGGTTTGTAGCTCTATAATCGAAAGGTGCGTGATTTAAGAGTTTATTCTTAGAATATAAGCTTTACGAATTAAACTACTATTAACTTTTTTGTAAAAACTTACAGTTTTTCAGTGATTTACGAAAAACCGCTTCAAAACATGCATTTTTTTCACGAATAATTAAAATCTTTGATCTTTAATAACTTAAAAAGTATTGACTTTTAATAACTTTATATAATAAATTTTGCTTTTAATTTGTTCTTTTATTGATTTGTGCAGTTATTTTTTATAAAATAATTTTCACCCCCGAGAAGGGGCGGTATCCACCCTCAGGGTAAAGGCGCAAGGTGGTCCTCTAACCACTGACCAATTTTTGTGAAAATCCATGAAGGTTCACCGAAATTGAAGGTAATCGTCCATTTTTACCTTCAGTGACTGCACTATACAAAATAAATTGCAATTTACTGATCTAAATGCGCGTAATTTGGAAGCTTATAAATTATTAAATGATATGTAGTCGCCAGATAATTAATTTAATGCATTTTACGTACAACTTTCTCTTATGCCGGGAAGATAGGGTTGTTTTCTTGCGAAGGGGTTGTAGCTCAATAATCGAAATGCACGTGATTTAATAGTTTATTTTTAGAGTATATAAGCTATAGGAATTATATCCGCAATACGATATATTTTAAGTTTTCTCAGCATTTTTCTCTTAAGTTAAATCAATTAAAGGGTTGCTTGGGGATGAAGGGGATGAGTTCAAAAATCGAAACTATATAATTTCATGAGCTCATAAATAGCTCGTAAGTCTACCGCAAAAACCGATTCAATATTCCTATTTTTAAGTAGTGGGGGGGGCTGACTCGCCCCCCCCCCCCACTAAAGTATTAAATTCCTGCTCAGTGGAACGAGCTCAAAATTTTTAGTTTGCGGAATATGAAAGCTCATAAATAGCTCATAAATCAGGGCTATTTGTTTTTTGATTTTTGCAAGTGGGGGGGGGGGGCAGCTCAACACGGGTACTAAATAGACTTGAAATATGGATCAAACCGTGAAGAGTTAGGGTTAATAGGTTTAAGTCAACATACATTACGTTTACACTAAAGAAGGGGATCAATCCAGCTATAAACTAACAACACTCAACTGCTAATAAAAGTTACGTCAGACTCATGGCGATTTACCTAGACAGCCGTCTAATATGGCATAATCATTTTTGGAACAAACGACTGTTGTAACTGGGACATATACAGAAAGGTCTTCTTCTTAGCCTTTTATCGTCCACGTTTAAACATTGGCCTCTCCCAACTCCTTCGATCGGTCTCTATCCTGAGCAACATATTTCCAATTTGTTCCGGCTACTCTTTTAATATCATCAACCCATCTCATCTGTGGTCTTCCTCTCGGTGGTTTACTTTCGTAAGGTCTCCAGTGTTGCATTGTTACATTCGAACGTTGGTCTTTTTGTCTATACTAAATTTAAAATCAAGATACAGTAGAAATAAACAAACCAAGACACGTTAACTGCTACTAGGAGCACTGCCGAATGATAATTTACAATGTATATACATTGTAAATCCCAAATCATTATTTCCAAAGTTTATAAATTGTAAATTATGATTCGGGAGCGCTTCTAGTAGGATTAAACGTGTCTTTGTTTGTTTATTTCTACTGCACCTTCATTTTAAATTTAGTATAGCAGTGTGGCCTGCGAAACTCCCTCTCAGTTTAGCAACTTTTGTTGTTACGTCCTCGACTTTTGTTTTTGATCTTACCCAGTCGTTCCTCTTTTTATCTGACAGTCGTATACCTAACATTGCTCTTTTCATTGCTCTTTCTGTTGTGGATAGTTTATTCATATTTGCCTTTGGCAGGGTCCAGGTTTGACATCCACATGTTATGATAGGAAGGATGCACTGGTTAAACATTTTGCTTCTAAAGTATTAGGGTATTCTGCTGTTCTTAAATATCTAGTTTGCCCAATCCTACCCATGCTAGTCTAGCTCTCCTAGTCATTTCTGCACTTTGGTTCCCTTTGTCAAGTTTTAGGATTTGGCCTAGGGAGATATATTCCTGAACTTTTTCTATCTCACTGCCATTTATAATTATTCGTCTGGAGTCATATGTGTTTGTCATCATTTTTGTTTTTCTCATATTTATTTTTAGGTCGACGTATTGGGAGCTGCCGAAAGATGAAGTGCTACAGAAAGATGTGCTGGTTCATAAATCAAAAATCACGTCAAGTCTAGGCAACAAACTACTTATCTACAAATGTGTACAGAAACACATCTGGACGTATGGCATCCAAATCTGTGAAACTGCTGGGACACAAACGTACACCAGATTCAGCGCTTTTAATCAAAAGTTATAAGACCACTTTGTAATAATAATAATATCGTATGGCATTTTTGCCGGGGAGATCCTTTCGGATAGTTCCGGCGCCATTTACATCTTTAACCCTGTTTTAAGTAACTAGTGCCGATGTACACTAGCCCAGGGGGACCGACGGCTTTACGTGCTCTCCGAGGCACGGTGAGACGGCTCGTGTCATTATTGGAAATGAAAATGGTTTGTCTTTGGCAGGGCTCGAACCCACGTCTACTGGCTTATGAGGCCAGCGTTTATGCCGTTACTCCACGGCCGCTCAGACCACTTTGTAAAGCGCCTTGATACATTTCCAACAGTACTATAAATATGGACCTCCAAGTCCAAACCGTCAGAGAACAAATTATTTTTCTTGTTTAGAACAGTACAGAACAGAAGACTAAAAAGAGCAGACACTTTTGACCTCAACACTAGAAACTTAACTAAAAAACAAAATTAATACAACTATGATTATTATTGTACTCTTTTAGGTATTAACCACTGAATGAATCCTGATTGTATCATCTCTTAACACTCAAATATATTGTTTATTTTGATGTATAAAACAGATCGCAATAAAATGGATGTCAAAAAAAATTAACCCTCTTAGATTTGGAATATTCCTTATATTTAAAATATGATAACAGTTGAAATATTTTTTTGCATCAATATTCAGTAGAGGTAGAAAATAAATAGAATCTTCCGCACTATATGAATGCACCTCCTTGATTTGTCTCATATTACTCAATTAAATATCTCCTTGCGATATGCTCCTTTATAAGTGTTATAAAACACAACATTTTAGTATTATAACGGTAAATAAAAACTATATTTGCAATAAAAACCACTCCGTTCTTCCTTGCAAGAGTTAAGGCCACCCCAGAAGAACTAAAAAATGCGAAGAAAAAAGACAATAAATAATAAGTGAACTTGCGGTGGACTTGCGGCGTTCGACCAAAAAATATTTTGACCTTTAAAAAAGGGGGGACAAATAAAACGCGATCTCTACGTAGATGTATATATTTGTATTACACTGGCTTCAATTAGTCTATATATTGTTTTAAATAATACAAAGGTACCTGTTTAGAATTAAAAATGTTAATGTATTACTTAGTTTTTATCGCTTTTTTCGCGAGCGTGTGCAGTTACCCGAAACTAGAAAAAAATGAGGAAGAAGGTAAGCGAATATTATTCTTTTTAATATTTACACATAGTTAAAGAATGATTCTGACTTCCGTTAAATATTTATACATTATTTAGAGATCTTTTCGATTTAATTACATTTAATTACATTTATACTTAATTACTATAATTAGACAAACTTTGAAGTAATTTTTTTGTGGATTTTTCTATTTTGAAGAACTTAAAACAATTACCTCGTATGTTTCTTAGTAAATCATGCTGAATTGGACTTATGTAGGTATTATTTTCTTTTAAATTCTTTTTATCATTTCGTCTACTACACTAACAATAATTATTTGCAATTTGCCCAATTATACAGTTCTTTTTGTTACAGATAATCATATTCTCTTTTAAAATTACTTTTTTTCTCAATCGTTTATATACCTTCATTTTCTATGCAGATTTTCTTCACATTCTGTCATTTATTACTTAGGTTTCTTCTTATACATATTTTTTGTTCTTTTTATATTCTCTATAAAATGTTTGTTTTTTATTTAGTTTTGTATCTATGCATCCTCTAATTTTTACTGGTACTGCAAGTTGTAGAATTTATTTTGATATTATCAAATTGTGTTTTCTTCTTTACCTTCTTTTTCATCTTTATGTATCCTTTTAATTTTAATAATATAGCTCTGAATATAGGAACGGGATAATATTCATGGTACCTACTTTCTTTAACTAAATATAAAACGCGCTTACTTTGATGTTCCTTCTTTCATGCCCTTCTTTCCTTGAATAATTGTACTTATATTTCGTGTATTTTCACCCTGTACAAAACATATTTATCTTAATTATTGTATTCATGATTTTATTTACTTTTCATTCTTCTCAGTATCTCAAATTTTCTAATTCTTTTCCAACTTTTTCTGTAGGTCCACATTCAAATTCGTTTTGGTCACGAATTCTCTTCTTTAAAGTTCAGGGAAACTTCCACTCCATTCCATATAGAAAAAAAAAGGGAGAGCATAAATATTTAGAAACGTAATATGCTTACTTTTAGGTTTAAACCATGATCACTACTGAGCAGCACTTTTTTCATTTTTTTAATAAATTTTCTCTAACTTGTTTTTATCCCATTCATATTACCTAAATAGTAACTGAAGGTTTTCACCCCCAATTTCGTTGAACCTCCATCGATTTTCATGAAAATTGGTGAGTAGTTAGATGATACCTCAAGAAATAAAGGTGACATGATGCCTTGGCATAATGATGCCAACTTGCGCTTTTACCCTGGGGGCGGACGCCACCCCTTCTGGGGTGTGAAAATTATTTTATTAAAAATAATATTATAAATCGATAGAGAGATAAATTCTAAGTAAAATTTGTTATATAAAGTTTTTTTTTCTCTGATTCTGGCTTTGGTTTAGAACTAGAACCTTTAGCCACGTAATTGTATAACTTATTACTAAGTCAGGGGAGTAATGAGTAGTGTGTGTGTTGAGTAAATGTCTTGTTACTTTGCAAAGTCGACGTCATTGTCTTTGCAAAGAGACGCTAATTGTTTCCGAACGTCTGCGGTCCCTCCGGTGGGTACTTATATAAAGTTATAAACAAAAATCAATACTTGTTGAGTTATTAGAGAACAAAGATTTTATTTTTTCGTAAAAAGTTGATGTTTAAAAGCAGTTTTTCACGTACCTATAACTCAAAAACTATAAGCTTTTATAAAAAAGATAATATTACCAAAATGGAAGATAATAAAAATCTGAAAATTCTAAGACCCTCTCTAGGTATTATTTGAAAACTGTGCGGGATAGGCAGCACACTAGCTTTAACCCTTTCGTAACTTAAAACCTTACGCTATTCCGTGGCTAACATTTATTTGGCCCTAATAATAGTATAGGTTTTAATTGTTTTAATTATCTCAATATTATGTATTTATATTGGTTTCTTCAAGTACCTTTAACAACTTTTAGTGCGGAACACTACCGTATGCCTTTTTTTTTAAATCCACATAGAGCCAGAGCTCTAAAGCCTGTCTGTTCTTCAGATTTCATATCTTTATACTTCCGTCTGACCCAAATTTTAAGAATATTTTCATATTATTATAATGTGCTAATTGGACTACTAAAATTCTGATTACTTTTTTATTGATTGTCGAAATTATATGCATCTACTCACATAGTTTCCACTCTTCAGTTACTTCTGTTTTGTTAATGCAGATCTGAAAAGTATATCAACTCCGGTCCGTATTCGATGAGTTTTATTCGTTCACTATCGTTACTAATATTTTACTAAAAGCAGAAAATAGATATTTCCACCTACCCCTACCGAAAGTATACTTTCCCTGGCCTGATTGTAGGGAGCAAATTCGTACTAAAGAGGAAAAGTACGAAATCTAAAAAACGAAAAGTCCAAATCTATTACGTAAGTATCTATACATTTTAACGTTTATTTATAGAGCACCCAGTATTTTGCAGAATGGTAAAAACAGTAAATTGTTATTTTGATTTAACAATGTTTACATTAATAATTTGACTTATATTTGACAGTTGACAGTTATACTGTACTTACTTGTTAGTTTTAGTGCTCTAATAAATTTTGTCAGTTTGTTATATACAAGGTGTCCCAAAAGTAGTGGAACGGTCGAATATTTCGCAAACTAAACATCGGATCGAAAAATAAAAAGACACATTTTCAATCAATTTTAAAAATCTATCCAATGACATCAAATACGATCCCCCAAACCACCCCTTGGAAGTGGAGTGGGTGGCAACTTTAAAATCGCAAATAGAAAGCCCCAGTTTTTATTGCATATTTGGATTTCTTATATAAAAGCGAGTAACTTTTATTCAAGACATTTTTTCGAATTATGGATAGATGGCGCTATAATCGGAAAAAACCATTTTTCGTGAAACCATAGGTAAATTATAGAAACGGTCTAATATCTCGAAAAATACACTTCCAAATAAAAAGCCAAAAAATACGTATTTAATATTTTTCAAAATCCTATCGAATACCACTAAACATGATCTTCGACCCAACTCCCTAGAGGTGGGGTGGGGGTAACTTTAAAATCTTAAATAGCAACCTCCATTTTTTATTGCAGATTTGGATTCGTCATGAAAAATTAAGCAACATTTATTCGAAACATTTTTTTGAATTATTCATAGATGGCGCTATAATTGGAAAAAGACCATTTAGTAGCGCCATCTATCAACTATTCCAAAAAATGTTTCAAATAAATGTTGCTTAGTTTTTCTTGACGAATTAGAATCTGCAATAAAACATGGAGGTTGCCATTTAAGATTTTAAAGTTACCACCACCCCAAGTCGTGGGGGTGAGATGGAAGGCCATGTTTAACGTTATTCGATAGGTTTTTGAAAAATAAGAAATAAATATTTTTTGATTATTCATTTGGAAATGTATTTCTCGATATATTAGACCTTTTCTATAATTTACCTATGGTATCACGCTAAATGGTTCTTTCCGATTGCAGCACCATCTATCCGTAATTCGAAAAAAGTCTCGAATAAAAGTTGCTTACTTTTACGTAAGGAATCCAAATCTGAAATAAAAACTTGGGGTTTCTATTTAAGATTTCAAAGTTACCCCCACCCCACCTCTAGGGAATGGAGTGGGGGATCGTATTTGATATCATTGGATAGATTTTAAAAAATTATTGAAAACGCATTTTTCAGTTTTCCGATCCGATGTTTAGTTCGCGAAATATTCGACCATTCCGCTACTTTTGGGACACCCTATATATATTTTCAAAAAACCTTTTTACCACATAGTGGTGTAAGGCGATTGTCAGTTAATCACATAAATAAATTATTTAAAAATGAAAAAATTACTTGATATTTGAGGAAGGTGAAAAAA
The DNA here is from genome assembly GCF_917563875.1 of Diabrotica virgifera virgifera. NCBI lineage: Eukaryota > Metazoa > Arthropoda > Insecta > Coleoptera > Chrysomelidae > Diabrotica > Diabrotica virgifera. The sequence continues at coordinate 230,135,892 of NC_065443.1, read as the reverse complement.
TCATATGTATAACATGGGAGTAAAGGGCCTTTTCCTCCCATGTTATACAAATAGCTATTAAAAGTTGCAAATTTTGTTTTTTTTAACACGTTGACAGACAGTGTGTCAAATGTACAAGCAAGTGTTGTGACACTATATGTATTTTGCAATGTAGAATAGGGAAAATTGCATCGTCTCTGGATGTTGTGTCACATTATATCAATGGATATTAGACGTCTATAGACGTTATATCCGTCAACGTGTTAAGAAAAAAAATTCTTTTAATCACATTCTAAATAAAAATAAAAATTGTAACCATTTTAGTGCTTCCTATACAGCTGCAGCTCGGTAATAATAGTGGAAGACAAATCGGCTAACAAATAGCTTTCGTAGAAATTTGCGTTTAAAATAAAAAATACTGCAGCAATATATCCTTTAATTTTTCACCACAATTTTTTATTGTAAAATCTGTACACCTAATTTAAATAAAATAGATTTCCCTTCCCTAATTTATTGTTTTGTAACGGTTTGTTCAATTTTTTATTGTAATTGCCTAAGATCCAAATATAGGTCGACCTTCGCCCATCTGTTTAACGGATGAAACATATTTTTTATTAAATTTCATACATAGACAAATTATGTACGACTTGCATGGGTGGCCTATCAAAATATGGTCATATCTATCCTTAAGAGGAAGCGTATGGTTTGAAATCAACATTTCAAGCAAATTTTTGTGATTTTTTTTTAAAGTATGGTACCTACATTTATTTTATTTTTAAATTAAATAAGCATATTTAGTATAATTCAAGGAATATTCAAAGAATAAATTCAAGAAAAAAATTTGAATAAAAAGCCCACGGAGCAAATTTCTAAAGACATCTCAAAAACAATGGATTTTGCGGTGGACATCAGAACTCATCATTGGATCGTGCGAAACAAAAAAATCAATATTTTGCATCATACTGTGTACACATAATAAAAATGCTCTATTAGAAATAGTTCGGTATAGTATCATAGCTCGCACACGTAGTTTTATCGATTTACATTGTATTCTGTAAAAATAAATAAGATATATATTAATGAAGATATTATACTATGTAAAAGCATAAATAAATACACTAATGATCCAGAATTTATAGTCAGTATGATTTATGAAACGTTATTGACATATTTTTGTTCCACCTATAGTAGAGGGGGCTGGGATGCTAAATTTACAGTTACTAAAACGTCATGGGACTGCGTGCGTTATGAAAATTGGGTCATAAAACCAAAAAAGGTAAAATTAAATCTTCCATTTTAGTTGGGAGTTTCAATTTTTTAATTTAGTTTTTCATATTTGTTTAGTTTATTTGTTTAGTTTTTCATATTTGTTTAGTTTATTTGTTTTTTTCATAGTTGGGAGTTTCAATTTTTCGATCTGATGTTCATTTCGCGAAATATTCGCTTTTTTATGTGAAACTTTCTGACTCGCCCATTTCCTTATGCCCCTCTCAAATCGTCAGATTTTTGAAATATACACTGTTCTTCACGTACGTGCGTACGTCACTTTAAACTGACGTTTTCTAGTTTTTCTAAGGATAGATTTTTTACGGACTGCCCCCAACGCACGCCCCTGTATTAACAGTCCATATTGCCGGATTTATACTCAGCCTTTGCCACTGCTAATGCCGCTGTCGGAAATATTGCCCGAAATACGATATCGACGCGAGATGACGCGAGTGATGTATTCACATCAGTCCTCACCAATGTCGGCAATGTCCTCATGACTAGTACTCACTCGCATTCGCGCTGCTTCTCTTTTGACTTATGTCCCAAAACCGACTTTTTGAGGAGCGCCGTGCAATGGCAGTAGCATGAGCAGCTGCAGCGCAAGTGAGCTATTTACACATTCACGCTATCCACTTCCCTGCGCAATTCCCTGTCCAACAGGACTGAGTGTAATTCCGTTATATGGAAGGGGTACATTTACAGGGGACAAGGACATTTCTCTCCATGTGATTTTCTGAGACGCGATCATTGTAACTCGCAAAATCCCCGCTTAGGTTCCCCTCCCCCGTTCTCCTTCTACATATTTTGGTATCATAACCCTGGATGGCTCTTTGCTTGTCTTGCTATGTTCTTCCATTCGGATCTCTCTTGTGCCCTTCTTCTCCATTGTCTTATGTTTATGGTTTTTAGGTCGTCTTCCACGTCATCCAACCATCTCGTTCTCGGCCTTCCTTTTTTCGCCTTCCTATCGGTTTCCATTGTAATATTTTCTTTGTTATTTTTTCATCGTCTTGTCTCTGCACATGTCCCAGCCATAACTGTCTTTGACTTTTCACAAATCATACAATATCGTAACCTCCACTCAATTCATTAACCTCGTTGTTTCTCCTGATTCTCCACGCATGCCATCTTCCTCTTGCACTTGGCCATGCACTTTTCTCAGTATTTTATCTCGAATGTCCTGGATTGGGGATTCATCCCTTTTTGTTATTGCCCAGGTTTCACAGCCATAGGTTACTACGGGTCTAATTAATGTTCTGTAGATAGTTATTTTGAGTGCTTTTGTCTAATAATGTCGATGTCATTAATTTTTCATTAGCATTTTATGTACGATTCTCGCTGGAAATACGTGCATTAATTTCGCTACTTGGGGACCTCTACCATTATATGTGATTGGTTGATAAATGTGTTTTACTAAAATCTTGATTAATATCCATATCTCCTTATTATCCATATAAATATATTATCCGTCGTCCCACCTTGACTTTACAGTAGGTATATAGACCAGAGAAATAAGGATTTTCTCAGGACACTCAAATATTCAGGTACAGTTGAGTCTGGGAATCTTTACCCGTGCGTCATCATTTAAAGCATACGAAATAAGTCGATGATAAGTGGGAAATTGAAATTTACTAAACGCAATAGCAAGTCACTTACTGTCACTTGCTGTTGCGTTTAGTAAATTTCAATTTCCTACTTATCATCGACTTATTTCGTATGCTTTAAATGATGACGAACGGGTAAAGATTCCCGGACCCAACTGTAGCTGACCTTTTTTTTAGTTACTTTAGACCTATGGGAAAAAACCTACCTGTTTTCTGCCTAGAGTTTGCGTCCGTTTTTTAATTATTAACAATTTAGTACACGATTTTTGCACCCCATTAAAAAGCTAAATAGTTGACATAAAATTACAAAATTTACTGAGTTCAAATACCGAAAAACAATTTCAAACTAATACAATTTTCTGTATTTCCGGATCAACTCTATGGATTTAATCTTTCTTTTTTTTTAATTTGTATGTAATTTCTACATAGGTACATTACAAAATATGCAATTTTTTTTATAAATTTATTAATTAATAAAAAAGTAATTTCTGTAAACAATTCTTGAAAAAATAATTTTTTTTCAAAAATCTTTTTTTTAATCATAGTCTCATTAATGATCATAGGAAAAGTTAAAGTACATTTTAATAAATAAATTATTTTTATTAGATAATTATGTATTGAACATAATGTATTTATCCACAGAGAACGGCAGTTCTCACCAGTGGCGCACAACACCCCTACATGCGACACTATATATACACAAAATTTTCGATTTTCTAAACCTGACTGAATTTAAACTTGGGCCAAACCCCATCTTAAAGTTTAGGAAAAGACTCGTCCATTCATATATCAACCATCAATTTTGGTCCAAGGGTGTGGATTTTACGGCCCTTCCCATTTAATGCCTGTTTTTCGTTCTCGTCCCCAAAACTCCCAAAACTTTCAAAAATTTAAGCACGACCTATGCGGCTTCTGATAGCACAGATAATTACCTTTCCAACGCATGTTAAATTTTGAAAATCGGTTATACCATTCAAAAGTTATCGAGCTCAGAAATATGACTCAATTTTTATTTAAAAAATGGAAAATGTTTGTGGATATGTATGTATGTATGTATGTATGTATGTATGTATGTATGTATGTGTGTGGAAAAGTTACACCGATCTGAATAATTTTTTCTGTGTTTCAAGAATGTGTGAGGGCCGATTCAGAACCGGTCTAATTTTTGACTTCTGACTACCCTTAAGCCAGCTAGAGGGCTAGGTAGATACAAAATAGCATATTTTTTGGGCGTATATATCTTAGGTTTAACAAAAGACAGGAAAACCGCAAATACACCAAATCAATAGGGTTGAGTTAAGCTTTTAAATGGCGCATAAGCGATCAAGCTGAGACATACACACTGCTCACCATAGCCAAAAAACTGAAAAATTAAACTTTGAAAATTTTGGTTTTTCGACAATTACTCAAAATTTCAACCTACGAATTGCGCCAATAACTGAGCGTTTGTAGAATGACTCAGGACGCGTCTAACGGTGTATACCTCATATCTGGGAAAATTCGAATTTTTAAGTTATAGGCTTCATAAGTATGATCAAATCTATTTCTTATGGGAAAAACGGGTTTTCAAGCTCAATAATTCCTGTAATACGTTCAGTTATCACACTCGATCTTGGATGCATCAGATACTACTTGTCAATACGTTTCAAATTCATGTTTGGTGATCAACATCAGGTAAGCCGTTCAGAAGTTATAGAGCTCCAAATGTATAATTAGTCCAGGAACTGTAATTTTTCACTTAGCAATTTTTACAGAATGGATAGATTTGTTTGAAAATTTGACAATAAGTAGTGGATAGTCCAAGGATCAAAATCTATATGATGCAGAAATACGCTTTTACCATGGGGTGTGACAACCAACCTCATCTCGAGGGTGGAAATTTTTTATTATATTTTGACCGCAAATGCTGGTAAAAATATTAATTATAAGCAAAAAATGTTTATTATAAATTTTTTTCATAAAATTAATAGTTTTCGATTTAGTGGTTATCGAAGCTGTTAGTTTTATATCGAATAAATTACCAGAGACCGGCAGTTCCCGCCAGTGGCTCAGAAATACACCCCCTACACGCGACACTATTATTTGCACGAAATTTTCAATTTTCTAAATCTGACTGAATTGAAAATTGTGCCAACTCCCATCTTCAAGTTAAGAAAAAGACTCACCCATTCATATGTCAACCATCCATTTTATTCCAAGGGTGTCGATTTTACGGCCCTTCCTATTTAGGGTCTGTTTTTCGTTCTGGTCCCCAAAACTCCCAAAAACTTCGAAAATTTAAGTCCGACCTTTGCGGCTTCTAACAATACTGATCATTACCTTTCCAACTCATGTCTAATTTTGAACATTACCAGAGAACGGCAGTTCTCGCCAGTGGCGCACACCCACACCCCCCTACACGCGACACTATATTATACACGAAATTTTCGATTTTCTAAATCTGACTGAATTGAAAATTGGGCCAACTCCCATCTTAAAGTTCAGAAAAAGACTCACCGATTTATATGTCAATCATCGATTTTGGTCCAAGGGTGTAGATTTTACGGCCCTTCCTATTTAGGGTCTGTTTTTCGTTCTCGTCCCCAAAATTCCCAAAAATTTTAAAAATTAAGTCCAACCTTTGCGGCTTTTAATAGAACTGATCATTACCTTTCCAACGCATGTCTAATTTTGAAAATCGGTTATACCATTCAAAAGTTATAGAGCTTAGAAATGTGACTCAATTTTTATTTAAAAAAGAGAAAATGTTTGTGGATATGTATGTATGTGTGTTTAAAAGTTAAACCCATTTGATATTTTTTCTCTGTGTTTGAAGAGGGGGTCAGGGCCGATTTAGAACCGGTGTAGTTTGTGACTTTTGACCACCCATAAGCCAGCTATAGGACTTGGTAGGTACAAAACAGCATATTTTTTTGGGGTATATATCTTCGGTTCAAGAAGAGACAGGAAAACCGCAAGTACACCAAATCCATACAGTTGAGTTAAGCTTTTAAATGGTGTCTAAGCTGTCAGGATCAGACATACGCACGGCTCAGTATCGCCGAAAAACTGAAAAACTAAACTTTGAAAATTTTGGTTTTTCGACAATTACTCAATATTTCAACCTATGAATTGCGCCAATAACTTAGCGTTTGTAGAAGGACTCAAGACGAATCTAACGGTGTATACCTTATATCCGGGAAAGTTCGAATTTTTAGGTTATAGGCTTCATAAATATGATAAAATCTATTTCCTGTGGGAAAAACGGTTTCTTAAGATCAATAATTCCTGTAATAGCTTCAGTTATCATACTTGACCTTAGATCCATCAGATACTACTGGTCAATACGTTTCAAACTCATGTTTACTGATCAAAATCGGTTAAGCCGTTTAGAAGTTATTAAGCTATAAAAGTATAATCCAATTAACGATTATTCCCGAAATGGTTTATGTAGTTGTAGTGGTTACGACGCTAAATTTGATCTGGCAACGGGCAATCCGATTTCATTTACCGGCCATCTCAATATTTTTGTTTCAATCTATTTCGAATAGAAAAAAATCTAGTGTACATTCGATAGATACTAGATTATTTGGGATATAATGCAACAAAGGTGACCATTTATAAAGCTTGACGTGTAATAGGTAGTGTGACCAACTCCAATTCAGTCGAACTCGGGACAAAGCTGAAAAAATTAGTGTTTATCTCAGACAGTTCACAAATGTTCAAAGATTGTTTTATGCTATATACAGATGCATCAAAAAATATTGAAGGTGTGGGGTGTGCCTATTGGGATAGCAGTAATAAAATTAGTAAAATGTTTAAACTAAATTCTACTATGAGTATATACACAGCTGAATTAATAGCGATAATGGAAGCACTAAAATATTTATCTAATATAAATCATTCAAAGTTTATAATTTTTAGTGACAGTAAAAGTTCTCTTAGTAAAATTAGTGCTATAAATCCTAAATCAAAAGTGAACTACATTGAATTATATATCATAAATAAAATTATAGAACTTCAGCAACAAGGAAAGTCTGTTAAATTGGCATGGGTTAAAAGCCACTGTGGAATAACTGGAAATGAAATGGTAGATGAATTGGCTAAAAACGCGGTGACACAAGGAGTATTAACCCATTATCTTTGTACGCCAAAAGATATTGAATCAAATTTATTCAAAGAGATTAAGAAAGAATGGAAAGAAAGGTATATTGATGAAAACGCAAATACAGGAAACCACTACAGATCCATCAGAAACTATATAACGGATAAACCTTGGTTTTCTAAAATGGAGTCGACAAAAGATATGACAAGAACCATATGCAGAATGAGATTTGACCACTGTCTTACTCCATCATATTTATTTAAAATTAATATAGCTGATAGTCCACAATGTATTTGTGGACAGTTGGGCAATCTACAACACAAAATTTTGACATGTTCTCTTATCTCTAATAAAGTTAATATGTTTTTAAATTCACTGTATTCTTTGACTGATGTCCACCATCCCGTTAATTTAAATTATTTATTAACATTAGAAAATAATGAGTTGGTATACCGACTATTGTATAAACATATTTTAGATATTAAGCTTAAATTGTAATTGTAAAATATAGAGTAAGTATTTCTTGTAAATTGTTATATGTTAAAAGATAAAGAAAAGAAAAGAAAAAAAAGAAAAAGAAAAGAAATATAAAAAAAATAAAAAAAAACAAAAAAAAAAGAAAAAAAAATATAAAAAAGATATATAAAAAAAATAGAAAAAATATATAATAATTAAAAAAATATAAAAAAAATATGTAGATAAAAATGAATGACGAACTTGGACAGTCCATAGTAAAATAGCTTTCGAATGAAGTAGAGGGCTAAAGAAGAATGTTACAGTTTTTGCTGTGGAACTCTGAGAACATCATTTAGAAAAAAATAAATAAAAAAAAAATATATAAAAAATTATTAAAAAAAAATACAAAAATAATTATTTATTAGTAGAATTGTTTATTATATTAGTATTAGTTTTAGGATAAGATACGAAAAAATGACTAATAAAATAAAAAATAGTAAAATTGGCGAATGGATTTAGTGTCCGCAGTCATATAAACCCAAACAAACAACAACAAAGCTGAAAAAAAAATACTTAAAATCCGGGACTTTTCAATGAAAATCGGGCCATGTTTTTCAAACATAGAACTTTAATATCATCATTTTATTGATAATTTAACATTTTTATGTTGACAATGATATTTTTGTTGGGATTAAGCAACAATTGATTGTAATTATAACTACATTTTTCTTAGTTTTTGACGTTTCGACTCCCAATCCGGAAATCGTTCTTAAAAAAGGAAATTTTTTATGTTGTACTAGTATTACAAAGAGCACTGAATGCTAGAATGTTGGAAAAAAGACCGGTTGGAAAGCCAAGAAAGGGCTGGGAAGACACAGTAAACAGCGACGCACAAGCACTTTTAGGAGTCCGTGTATGGAGAAGAGCAGCCACATACAAACAACAAGGGTGGAGGCAAAAAATAAAGGAGGCCAAGGCTCAATATGGGCTGTAGCGTCGTAGAAGAAAAAAATTAGTACATATTACATTCCAGACATTGTCGACTTTTTTGCGTCCTACCAATTCAATTTAATGTGAATTCTTAAAAGAATAACGTATTCAAAATTTCAAAATAAAATTTTACCAAAACGTTGAAAATTCGGATGGCCCAGAAGCCTTGTCCGGGACAGCGGGACACGACTTCGTAATTCAACACTAGTAATAGGGGAACATTGCATTCAACTTCATACATTTAATTTATAAATAACTTTGAAAAACTCCTGATACAAGAATAAAAAACCGCTAAACGCCGTAAAAATGAGTGGCGCATAAAATATTCCAGCTACAAAAGATCTGATATGAATATTACGTGGCGCGAAAATGGATTTTCATTTGATGCAAAACAAAATTCTAGTTTTATTTTAACAGATTTTTCCATAATATTTGCTAAATTTGAAGTAAACGCGCCACAAAAGAGTTTTAAAATGCAAACTGTATCAAAGTTACTCTTTTGTGGCGCGTTTACTTCAAATTTAGCAAATATTATGGAAAAATCTTTTAAAATAAAACTAGAATTTTGTTTTGCATCAAATGAAAATCCATTTTCGCGCCACGTAATATTCATATCAGATCTTTTGTAGCTGGAATATTTTATGCGCCACTCATTTTTACGGCGTTTAGCGGTTTTTTATTCTTGTTAAATTATACCTTAACTTTTTTATCATATATAATGATCGTATGATTAAAAACATGGATTTTTGGAAAAAAAAACATTTTTTCAAAAATTGTTTAAACAAATTAGATTTTTTAATAATTAATAAATATTTAGACAAATTGCATATTTGTAATGTGCAGAAAAATTTCATACAAATTAAAACAAGAAAGATCAAAATCTATTCAGTAGATCCCAAGGTATAAGAAATGACAAATGACAATAGCTTTGAGTTGTTTTTTAATTTTTGAACTCGTGCATTTGTCGACTCCCAGCTCCCCCTTCACTTACTACGACTAGTCACTATTTGGACTACATTTTTAAAAATTCGAGTAAAATACCAGCTTTTCGAATACATAAAATGATTTTTTCTACGGACAATATTTTTACACATATTCTAAATGTTTATAAACTATTAAATTTAAAAAATTTGGCATTAGGATTTTTAACCATATTAGTTTTTTATCTTTTTTTAATAAATTTTGACAGTATCACTTTTTTACTTTCATTTGGCATACGCAGAACTGCCCTATCTTCACTATTTTTTGTCTTATGTTATTGAAAAATAAAGGGCTCTGGAAAAACAAATAGAATAACTTTTAAACTAATTAATGGATCGGTCTCAAACTTTAAGGGGTTTGTTAAATAACCCAATACCCAACTTTGGTTGAAACACTAGAGTTCTATGTTAGTTTTAGTAAAAGTTATTAAATAACGATTTTCACTTATTTTGCAGTTTGGGAAGCAACAAATTACCTTTTTAACTTTCAAAAATCGTAATTTTGAAGCTATTTCAATGTTCTAAAAGACAAAATTTTGTAATTTTCTGTCAACTAATTAGCTTTGAATGGGGTGCAAAATATCGAAAAATCGCGTTTTTTGCAATAAATTGTTAATAATTAAAAAACGGACGCGAAATCTAGGCAGGAAACAGGTAGGTTTTCTTCTTATAGGTCTACAATAACTAAAAAGTAGTGCTACCTGAATATTTGAGTGTCCCGAACATGGTCTATTTCTTGCATATTTCCCTGGAGTAATAAGGAACATAAGCGATGCAGTCCATGGGAGTTTTTAGCGCGGTGATGCCTATTTTATCAAAAAAAAATTTGTAATCGAACATTGGAGAGATTATTAAAACTGTTTTAGAATGGCAATCTACAATTTTAGGATTCATATGCGTAATAACTATAGTATATCAAATAAATTTAAACCCATATGAATCCTAAAATTGTAGATTGCCTTTCTACAAAAACAGTTTTAATTTAATCCCTCTAATGTTCGATTAACAATTCGATTACATTAAAAACATCAAGTAATTTAATGCAGTAAGATGGAATTCGGAGGCAAATACCCTCACTGACTGCACTATATTTTTATCTAAGTTAGTTATATTCAACTCACTAAAACCAACTTAAGCTATTTGTGTGTAGATATTGTCATAATTTTAAGCACTGTACAAGAATGAGAAAAATCCTCCAACGAATTCCTTGAACTTATGGTTTAAATAACTGATATGTATTTAGTCCTGATATATTTGATTGAAAAGGATGCTACGACGGTTATGAGAATAACTCTTAATAACGAATACGACGTCACGTGTCGTATTTACTGGTTTAAAACATCTTAGTTAATAAGTTGTTATTTCCTGTGTTATTTGCGAGAATAAATTTGTGTTTTGCCATCTACTACGAAACGAATAACGAGACATTTTATTGCTATACTAGGGCCATTTGTGATCATTTATCATAATAAATAAATAATTGATTTTAAATATGGTGATTTTAAGTATGGTGCTATAGTTCGTTTCACCCTTTATGGCCGATTTAATATTGAAAAGAATTGAAGTAAGATCAAACTGTAAATTTACCAATAGTGGAGAGAAATATATTTTCCAATTTAAAATTAATTCTTTACAAAGGAATTGTAAATAAGTACTTACAAATATAATACACTGGCCGGCAAAAAAAGGCTACCCTAAAAATTTCCGAAAATAAAAATTCATTGCAAATATGCACTATTTCATATATGTATACCCAACATCCTTTATATTTAAAACAAAATAATTGCCATTATTGCTTGATTCCTTAGCATAATTAATTTAATTAGAAGGCTACAAAAGAAAATAGTGAATATCGAAAAGAATTACACACAATAAAAATTACGAGTGAACTGGAACAATATTGTCTAATATCGGTTATTATGCCCTAAAACATCAATAACCGTTTGTATACGATTTGGAAGGGAAAAGAACAAACTTTGAATAAAAACTTAAAGAATTCGTTCATATTCTTCACGAAGCATATTTTGAAGGTCTGCAAGACTTTCTGGCTGGCCTGGTTGACTTCTAACCCTACGATGAAATTTATCCCAAAGATGTTTGATGATATTCAGATCTGAGCTGCAGGCTGGCCATTGTAGAGTATTAACTCCTACTTCTCCAAAGTAATTTGTCACGATTCTTGCAGTATGCAGCTGTGCATTATCATGCAAGGCTAAAGACGAAATTATCCCCAATAAATGGACCAAATGGAACTACTGTTTCTGCCAAAATACCCTCTATGTATATGTGGTAAGCATTCAGGGGGCCATTGATGAAATTAAATTTAGTTCGAGCTTCAAATAAGATTCTAATCCAAACCAGGACACCACCACCACCGCCAAACTTCCTTCTGTGCGACATAAAAGCTTGGGCATATCTTTCATGTCTCCAAACCCTCTTGGCTATCGCCAGACTGCAGACAGAACCACCAATCCTCTATTATTTCAGTGTTGATGTTGTCGAGAAAAATTAATCGATTCCTACAGTGTTTGGGTTGCAATTTAGGAACAATAGCCGTCCTTTTTGCCATTAGTCCTCTTTCATAAAGTGAACATAAAATAAGAACTTATTGAGCTGATATGTAGAAGAAAATAGAGTTTGATTTTTATAGGCACATTAAAATGATCCTCACATGTCTTCTGTAAAATATATTTCTCATTTCTTTTTCATGCCTTTAACCATTTTAAACGACGTTTTTGGTCTCGGGTTACACGAATGAATAGTATCCAGGGCGTTTTATAAGAGGTATTGGAACACGTGGAAACTATACAATATTTGTAATATTGTTTTTGTGTTGCTTCCATCCAGATTTTTTATCCAGATTTTCCATTATTATCAGTAGTAATTGCACAAGAGCTCTAAAATTATTGAATTTTTCCCGAGTGACACTTTGACAGTTTTAATTTCACGAGCCGAAGGCGAGTTAATTATGTCAAAAGTGTCACGAGGGCAAAAATTCTATATTAATTTTAGAGATCGAGTGCAATTTGTTGCGATTATTTCATGAATAAAACTGTTAAAAACCAAAATTTTATTGTAATTCATTTATGTAAGTACAAATTAGTACAACTAAACAAACAGTGGTTATAAATATTTTACGGTTGAAAGTCATCACTTTTATAATTTTTAAAACATTAATTGTCATTA